>NW_016690205.1:7308083-7351699 GCF_001604755.1 Lepidothrix coronata
CAGCGCTCCCACAACACACGAGTATCCCAGCAGCGCTCCCACAGAACACACACGAGTATCCCGGCAGCGCTCCCACAACACACGAGTATCCCAGCAGCGCTCCCACAGAACACACACGAGTATCCCGGCAGCGCTCCCACAACACACGAGTATCCCGGCAGCGCTCCCACAGCAGGGGCGCGCACCTCCCGCCCCTCTGGCCTCGCCAGCCCCCGCGGCTCCGGCCCCAGGCGGGGAAGCTGAGGCCGGGCACGCCCCGGTGCCGGTGCGGAACCACCGCGGAGGGCGCGGGCGCGGGCTCGTGGGTGACACCGGTAACGACTGGTGGCTTCCTGGGGATGGGAGCAGCGCTAAGAAATGCTCTCATCGGCAACTTTTGTAACGAGGATAGTACAGGTGTCAAAGGAACCATTGGTTTGCTCCGTGTCCTTTTTTTATTAAAATTACTTTCTGATTCTTTCGTGCATGGCTTGCAGATTCAAACATTTCATGTGTTACAAATTTGTCCTTCCCAGAGGGCTTTTCTGTAGTGCGTTTTTTTAACATGTAAGAGAGTACAAAAATGATTTTCCGTAGCATTTTCTCGTCTGTTGCTCCTTTCCTTCGGCTCTACGGTAAGGGAGCTTAGGGCCAACTTCACAGTCTGTACTGAGGGTGCTGTCCCATCTCATTACGTACCCCGGAGTTTATGTATGACTGTGGAGATAGGCACACATTCCCTTCACTCCCAAGCTGCATACTAACGTAATGCCATGAGTCCACGCTTCAAGGTGGGCTGACTGACGTGGTTGCGCTCAAATGAGCTGTGTGACAGCCTGTCTTTTATTTTTAGTCCCCTAAAGCCCCGCTTCTGGGACAAGACGAGTAGCTGCGAGGGCTCCTCCCGCAGTAGGGCCCGGCCCGGCCCGGCCCGGCCGCGCATGCGCGGTGTCTCGGCGCGGCCGTGGCGCGGCGATGCGCGGGGCCGGGGCGCTGCTGGCCCTGCTGGCCCCGCTGGCTCTGCTGCCCGTCCGCGCCCCCGCGGGCTCGGCCCGCCGCTCCGGCCGCAGCAGGTGGGCAGGGGACGGGCACCCGCCGCTGGGGCGCCTCCCGGGACACCGGGCCCGGGCCCCGGCGGGAACTGCGGCTCAGCTGCCCGGGCTTCGCTGCTCTGAGGCCGCGGCCCCGGGGCACCGGCACCGCGCAGCGCTGGGCCGGGGGCTGCGAGAGGACACCCGGGGCCGGCACCGCGATGGCCCGGGAGGAGCGCGGCTCGGTTACTCCGCGATGAGGCCGCTGGCGCTGGGAACTGGGAGGTCCGGTCGTAGTAAAAGGAGCATTTACGATGGGGAGACAGTCCAGCAAGTACAGACCGCGAGATTCCGTCAGTGAGGAGGATGGTTTCGGCTATTGCAGAGTAAAATCTGTCTTCGCAGATTGCACTTAGGATGAGAACCGAGAGCAGCTGTCATACATGGACACTGAATTTTTTTACCACTTTTTCGTCCAGGGACTTTCAGAGTGATTTTTGAATATAGTAATAGAGAGGCTCCACAAAGTTACTGCAATGACGAGAGGCTTTCTGTAATTGATTATCAGTGCAGATTGTACAACAGCACATCTAAACTGATGAAAAGTAATACTGTGTTCTGTTGCTGGCATTAATATAAAATAGGAAATTTTGCAAGAATAGCCTATTAACAGTTTACTGAGTGTGGGGGGCTTGTCTTTGCAGGTCTGTGAGTCAAGTGTGTGTGGAAAAGTCACTCATTTTCAGAAGTAACACCCCTTATCCTACAGACATTATTGCTGTCCCTGGTGGACACGATCTGTTCTGTGTGCAGCTGAATGACTGTAAGTAACCTTTCTTCATACATCATTCGTTCACAGATTGCCTCTGCTTAGGGAATCTTTTTTTTAAAAAACTGATATGTTATAATTGTTACTGATTATTTTGGCTGTTCCAGAGGGAGCATAGTGATCACCAAAGACAAGCACAAAGATGATTGCACTCCGTGTAAGGGCAGGGTTTCTGGCTAAGCACAAATCAGCCTTTATCAATTGCTTGTGTATCTGAGATACTTTACTCAGTTTGCTACACTTAGAGCAGCAAATAAGGATGTTTGAAATATCCCACTGTTATCCTTTTCAGAAATTGATTTCTTTCTGTATTTTGTATTCTTTATTATACGTGCTTATTTTCATCTTCTCATCTGGCAATGATTTTTTTACTGGTAATCATATACTCTTTTAGGATATGCCATTAACACGCTTTTCCTCTTTTCCACATTGTATTTCATTTGACTGATTTGATGTCCAACTCTCTGGCATCTATTGCTGTTCAGTAGGGTCTCACATTTGAACACACTGTTTTCTCTTTTGAGTCATTTTCTGGGAGTTTTGACCCACAGTCCCAGCTACTTCTGACCTAAATCCATGAGCATTTTAGGTTGGGTGGGGCTCAGGAGGTTAACAGGTACAACAACTAGTCAGAACAGGGTTAGTTTCATACTATCTAGTCCTGCTTCTCAGCTCTTTACAGATGCTGCCTGAATGTTTTGTGTCCATTCAGAGCACAACTACAAGTGTTTTCTTTTTCAGTTTAATGATTATACCCTCAAGTGATTATTAAGCAAGGTACTCTGTGCACCTACTTTTGTGAACCTTGGAGGAGCTTAATATTGCTTTGACTTTTATCTCCTTCAAAGGATTACTTGACTGCTTGATTAATGCTGTATTCAAAAGCTTTTGTTTCTGCTTGCTCCACTGTTCCTCTGAGCATCTGCTCTGCCCTTAAACAGCAGAATTACACTGAAAGCTTGTTTGGTGGTTTTTTTAATGTATGGTTTTTTTCTCCAAACCTACTAGATTACTTAAATTCTTTTTGGTACTACTGTAATTGAGAATACTGACACTTGTCCTGTTGTCGGTAGGATCTGTGGTCCTCGAACCTTGTAAGATGTTTTATTTGGATGTATTGAAAAGTTTATTGTTCAAACAAACACATTGATGAGTCTGCATAGCACATCTTTAATAATTTGCCACTTTATAACAGTGTTTTGGCAACAATAATTTAATACATTACAGCATTGTAACCATACTATTAAATACCACTGGGTCAAGAGGGAATCACGGTGGAAGACCTTTCAAAAGTCTGGTTTTTAGGATGCCTATTGTCTATTTATACTTACTTTTGAGTTTTACCAACCTTAATTATTTTGAATCCATTTAATGTCACTTTTAATGATCTCATAAATTGGTAGTGCTTTGTAATTAAAATGTCATGTGTGTCTAATTTGGGTATCTCACAGAAATGACAGCACATGTTAGAATAGTTGTAAAGCAGTTTTCATGCTTTCTGGAAAGTCACTTCGTGTATTAACATCTGTTAATCATGAACAGTACAAACTACTCAGGATGTCATCCTATTCCTAGACCATATTAGCCTGTTAGAAGTGTTAAGTTGGGTTAATTAATATAAGGTACCATCTAGCTTATAATTACTGAAGCTGTTCCTTTTAAAAATGTTGGCACAATATTAACTTTTATCTTTTCTAGTAATTTGATATTGGCAGATTTCTTTTTTTTCTCTTTTCAAACTCTAGCAAAGCTGAACTATTTCCAACAGCCCCAGGATATCAAAGAATCTGATTTTATGAAGTTCTTAGAGAAGTATGGCAGACACTCTTTCATAGCACCATCACAAGTCCAGCCATCATTCTCTGCTTTTTACCGCGTGAGTTGAAATCATAATCAGTTTGTACATACACTTCTACTAAAGCTGTCTGATGAGATCTAATGACAACAGATTGAAAGAGTCTTACTTTTGTACCTGTAATCCATATTATCACAGAATTGTAGCGTATCCTGAGTTGGAAGGGACCCACAAGGATCATCCAGTCCAACTCCTGGTCCCGCCCAGTGCACCCAAACAATCCCTGAGAGCGTTGTCCAAACGCTCCTTGAGCTCTGGCAGCCTTGGGGCTGTGACCACTGCCCTGGGGAACCTGCTCAGTGCCCCACCACCCTCTGGGGGAAGAGCCTTTTCCTGAGATCCACCCTGACCCTCCACTGGCACAGCTCCAGCCATTCCTTTGGGTATTGTCACTGCTCACAGGGAGCAGAGATTGGTGCTGCCCTTCTGCTGCTTTGTGAGGAAGCCGGAGACCCTGATGAGGTCTGACCTCAGTGTCCTCCAGGCTGAGCAGACCACGTGCCCTTAGCTGCTCCTCATATGGTTTCCCTTCCAGTCCCTTCACCATCTTCGTTGCCCTCCTTTGGATGCTCTCCAGTAGCTTTAAACCTTATGATGTGGTGCCCAAAACTGCCCTCAGGGTTCCAGGTGAGGCCACTCCAGAGCAGAGCAGGACAATTCCCTCTCTCAACCGGCTGCTGATGCTGAGCCTGATGCACACCAAGACAGAGGTGGCCCTCCTGGCTACCAGAGCACACTGTTAAAGTGTTTGTTTCTCAGTTCTTTTCATTCCTTGGTGTATAGAAAGTTCCTGATTAGTTTTTTTGTATTTAAAAGGTTGGACAACCTTTTAGACAAAGCTGAGTGTACACAAAGAAGAGGTATAGATTTGTCTCTTTGCCCTGATGATGACATCACCTTGTGTTCCACAGTAATTGTGATTTCTCCAAACTGTCTTTTCAGGCTGGTGATCCAATCCTAATCTACTTCGATTCATCATCTGTACTGAGCACGCTTAGACAGCCAGTAAAAATGGGAGCCAGCGGACTTTGTGTTGATGGAAATCCTGCTGGTTAGTAAAAGGGGAGGAATATCTTAGGGTGATTTGCTTCTCTTTGATCTGTTGTCATGTCTTAACTCAGGCTTCCTGGACAGTAAAAGTACAAGCTGTACTCGGATTTTTGCCAATTTGAGCAAGAGCTGCATGACTGACCCTGCCCTCGACGCTGCCTCTTACTACCGGGATTTCACTGTGCTGAAGGTGCATGTCAGATTTCTTGCTTTTGTGCAAAATCATGGTTGCTTGACTTTGCATTGCTTTCCTCTGCAACTTCAGCTAACTGGAAAACTGAAGGTCATGTAGTGTGTCCTCCCTGATCTCCCAGTTGTTGAGGCCTTCTTGCTGGGACACCTGCTAAAACTATTGTGATTGGTGATAATCCTTCAAACTACTTTCAAGTAAATTTCAGTTATTAGCAAATTATTAATGGGTTTAACAGGTGCTTCACTGATACTTCGTAGTTTTAATGGTTTATATAGACTCTCTTGCATTTTAAACAGACTGTTGTTCAAAGTATTCCTTTCTGTTCTATCAGCTTGATCAACCAAGTAGTGCATGTACTCAGTAAAGAATGAGGATTTGTTTTACACAATATGTTACCTCTAAAATCATATGGAAGGCCACTTATCAATATTAGCTCTGTTTACAGTCATAGATTGAATTCCATATCAGTTTCTCCACTATTTATTTTGATTTAATTTCAAAGTAATGGATGTACTATTCTGCATTCATCGTGCTGGTCTTACTGAATGTTTATATGAAAATATCTCCTCTTGCCTTCTAGAGTTTCTCTGGTGTTCTATGAGAAAACAACATTGTAAATATGAACACCTTACTAAGACTGATGACGCTGTTCCCCCTTATATTGGAAATGTAAATCAGCATAACTGTAGTAGAGAGTATTCTATTGATCAGATTTAACTCATGTTTTCAGGGCTTTCTTTGTCATTGTGGCCAAAATTCAGTTTTTCCTTAACTGGAAGCTAAAGTAATTACTTGATGGCAGAAGAAGGAATTCCAGGAATGGATCAGAGATATGATACTTCCAAGTATCTGCATTTTGCAGGACATTAGCAAGGCCAAGATTAAATTTGTCTTCTGATGTTCTAAAATGCATTTTGTGGATTAAGTCTGTGATTTATAGATCACAAAATGATGACAAGTTTTACAGATCTGGAATAAACCAAGTAATTTTGTCAGTATAATATGTAGGTTCTGTTTAGTGATGATTTCATGACTTTAGGCACTTGCAAACACAGAAATTTACTTGGGGTTTTTTTGGTGTTATGTAATGGTTTGTTTATTTTTCCCAGGTCCCAGTTAGTGGCATCATTGTGCAGTCCATGAAGGTCAGTCTCTGTCTCCAATGAAAATAATTTCTACTTCTGAAATAAAACATACTTGAAATCTTAAGCATTCATAGTAATGTCCATAGGTTGGGAACTTGGGAGAATGGGAATGTGCTGTGCCTGAGACAAGTTTGGGTTTTTTTTGACAAAAGTGTGACATTATAGAAAAAAACAGGGATATAAGGAAGGATGTACTTTTAAATGAATGGGCACAGATAGGGCTAAAGTCAGGGAAGGAGCTTGTTTTCTTGGAAAAAAATTGGGCATCTGGAGCAGGGTATTGTGCCCACAGATCACAGCTACAGCAAGAAGGTAAATCTAGCTTGGATGGAAAAGCAGTGGACAAGAGTAAAGAATGCACATTCCTTTTAAACAATTAATAATTGTTCATGTGCTTCATGTCTCCAGGTAAATGTCACTGCAGTTGCACCACCTGGAGCTCCCCAGATGAGAGACAACACATGTACCAATGTGGTTTCTGAGGTACGTGAATCTCCTTTCCTTTGCGCAGCTTAACACAAAGTTATTGCCTTTCTCTGTCTCTGATTTTCCTCTGAATTGGACTTTCAGGTGATCTATGAGATAGAATACAGTGGCACGAGTGGGATTCAGAGTGTTTCTGTCCAGTTCAGAGTGAGCAACATCTCTGGGAACCTCGGATCCTCTCTGCAGCAGCACTTCACTTTGCACTTCTGGGTCAGTGCTCCCATCCTCCCTGGGCTTTTACCAAGCTTGTAGTCTGTCGTTTGTGACCAGTTTTGATACAGATGAGATCCAAAAAGATTTGAGCAGTGTCACTGTGGTAGAGTAGTAACAGAACCCTGGGATGCAGATGGTAGTTGAAGGCAGGAGGGGATGCATTTCTGGTCTCAAGTAAACCATACTAGTAGAAAAATTCAGGCTCAGTGCAAGCATGCAGTCCTGCATTGCACAAATTTCAAGGGGCTGATTGTTTTTATCTGATTATTTTTGCTATTGTTTTGGTTTGGGTGTTTTGGGGGTTTTTTTGTTGGGGTGGAAGGGAAGAGGAGTCACCAGCATGGTCTTTTGAAGGAAAGGGTTGAAGCTATTGCTTTATCTGAGGTGTTCAGTGTTTGTGAGCAAAGTTGCTGAATTTATTTAACTTTGCCTGTGCAGCAGGAAAGAGAGTTACTTTGGAGGGGGTGGAAATCTCAGAAATACTAATGTGTGTTAAGTTCACATAAATCTTGTCTCATAGAGGCAATGTAAAGTTGGGTAAGTGATGACCTCAGGGGTTGATAAGTGTGCAGTGCAACCTTGTTGAAGTTAGCCCCAGAGGCTCTCACCATAAAACAATTTAGAAGTGGAATGTGCCGCTAAGAATCAGGGTCAAGGCAGGGTTTGTTCTGCAGTTCATCTGTAGAATTGCCCAGACTGATTTGTTCACTTCCTCAGACACAAATGCTGAGCAATAGGAATTCATTGTCCTGAGAGCTTTCCTGGTAGTATCCACATTTCAGGTACTGACACTTAGTTTTTTACCTCCTGGACTGCAAGTGAACTTTCCAGGTAAGAAAGAGACTTTGGAAACAAATAATGGGAGTTTTAGTAGTGCATAATATTCAGTCACTCAAAAAATGACTTACATTTACATTTTTGAGAATATGAATTTGATCTTCAGAGATTAATGGATCTCATTGATGCCAATATTTTCCCCTTCTTCTATTTCTTTCCTTTGCATCTCTGTAGACCAAGACCCTCTCTCATATGTTGCCCAGAAGTGGAAACCCTGGCTATATCACTGGAGCACCATTGCTGATTGCAAACAGTGGTGCCATGCAGCATGTATCCTTTTTCTGCTACCAGTTTTTATTTATCACTGGGTTTCTTGACTTCTGGTGCTCCCTTATCTGGACTTTTGTAGTCCTCTGATAGGGAAAAGGAGGAGTGTGGGGTGAGTGGATTGTTAAATACAAGATGAGTGTTCAGTACTGTCTGTTTATGCTTTTATTTGGCTTCTTGACGTGCAGTCTGTCAGATAAGTATTTTACGGAGTGAGAGTGATGGAGGTTGCTCACAGTTCCTCAGACACACGGTACAGTTTGGAAGGAACATGAGAACAGGCTGCAACCTCAGGTAACAACACACTCTGCAGTTGTCCTTCCTGACAGGGCTGGAAGGTGTGGACTCACTTAGCACTCTGCAGTGCTGTGGAGCCAGGGTCCTTCCCTGAGGTCACCAATGGGTCTCTACAGATCTTTCATATCCTCCTAAGAGAACTTGGATATCAGAGAGATGGGGGACCACTAGAATAACCTGAACATTGTGAAGGCCTTCTGGGACATCACGAGGCTGTAGTCTGACAATACGTCTTGGACAAGACTAGAGTTTATATTTGAGGAGTGAATTACAAAGGAATCTTTAAAAGTGATTGTTTTGATGATTTGGATTGTTCTTTTGACAGGGCAGTGTAGAACCACTGGTGTGATAAGATGGCTAAAGAGCTGTCAGTTTTCCTTACCATGCATTACCCTGCCATATTTTTCTCCCTTCTCATTGCAGAGACGATTGCATCTGTTTAATACCAATACTTCTTGACTCATTACAGGAGCAGAAGAAATACTCATTACAAAGGCAGGATGTTGATAGTGGGATTTTTGTCCTGGAAATCACTTTGTCAAAGCTGTTATTTTCTCATTTCCAGCCTATCCCCATTACTGGAAGAGAGTAACTGTAGTTACATCCAACAGAAGTTATACAAGGCTTTTCAGGGGATGAACAGAGCAGAGGACCTTGCTATAACTGGCAGTGCTCATTCAACCCAGACAGAAGAGTGGACGACCATTCTGGTTCAGAACTGCAGTGTGCAGGTAATATGAATGCAAGAAGACCAGCTGTGAATATTTTTTCTTTCATATCTTTGTATTGCCTCAGGGAAGTGTGGGCATCTGGACTTTCTTTGTGTGATGATCCTCTGACTCTTAGGAGTCTTAATACCTGTAGGCAGTCGTGGTTCATACTGTTAGAGTACTTAGCAAAAGAAACCCCAACAAACCCTGACAGATTTCATATTTCTCGAATCCTGTTCCCGCTATCTAAGTGGGCCAAAAGGGTTTAATACTGAATCCAGTGTTGTGTTACATAGTTTTCTGACAGCCTTCTAGAACTAATAGCACCTGGTTACTTGCTATTAATTTGATGTTTTTATTGTTATTATCCTTTCTCATTTTCCATTTTCTAGGGATATTTATATATCACCTAATAAGGTTAAAAGTTTGCGACCAAAGTGCTTGTATATTAATAATTATTAATCTGTCAGGTGGCCTAATGGAATGCAAAATCCAAATGGTACAGCTGAGACAAATTCTGTAGCTCCAAAAGGGCTGATTGACCTGACCAGAAGTTAGGGAGTTGGTGCTGAAGTGACCTATGCTATCCAAAATATTAGACTTGGACCATAATGGACCTTTTTCACTTTTAAAATACTATATTAAGTTGATTGGAGTATATTTTATTTTCAGGCTGCGAGTTGCACTTCCTGTTGCATGGTTCCTGTGACCCTGGAGATACAGATACTGTGGACTAAAGTGGGCCTCCTATCCAACCCACAAGCTCAAATACTGGGTGCACGGTACTTTTACCAGTGTCAGCCCCTGAAGGTATGTAATTAAAACCCCTCCCTGACACACAGAGGTAATTAAATGGGATTTACAGGTTGCGTAAGAACCAAGGAATCAAATGGTCTTGAAACTAAGTTGAGATTCATTGAACTTTAGCAGTGGTCTGGCTGCAATGGCAAGAGTTGTTATTTAACAGCTCCATAGATGAAAAATTGTTTTGAGATCTGTTTAGTACTGTCCTCACGCAGTTGCACAACTGGAAAAGGTACCTTCTTTCCAACTCCAAAGCACCTTCTGCCACTTAAGGACTCAAACTTTAAACTTATGCTCAGTATAAAGTTGTATTTACAAAGATTCAGTTACTCCGTGTTTATCTGGTTGTCTCTTAAAGCCTTGGTACGGAATTTGAGTTGATTTATGTTTCATGGACCCCACAGCTTGCTGATAATCTGTGTAAGAAGACATTTCTGTTCCTCTAGAGGTTCTGAAATCACCAGGTAGCTGAGGAAGAGACTAATGTTGATGGCAGCAGATTTGAAGAATTAAGGAGGAAGGCTGTAAGCCAGAAGGAGGCACTCAAGGCCACGTTGGATGGAGCTCTGAACAACCTGGTCTAGTTGAAGAGGTCCCTTCTCATTGCAGGGGACTTGGACTAGGTGACCTTTACAGGTCCCTTGCAACCCAAACTATTCTATGGTTCTGTGATGTCAGCACGAGCTAACAGGGTCATAAAGGACAATGAATAGTCTTTTTCAAGCATGTTTCAGTGGATCCCATTTTGGTGCATTTTTTGTTTTTGACATCACATAGTCTTTTGGGCAGCTCATGTGTTTCAAGGCTTATACTTCTCTGTAAGGAAGCTGAACATGAGCCAGCAGTGTGCCCAGGTGGCCAAGAAGGCCAATGGCATCCTGGCCTGGATCAGGTACAGTGTGGCCAACAGGACCAGGGAAGTGATTCTGCCCCTGGACTCAGCGCTGGTGAGGCCACACCTTGAGTGCTGTGTCCAATTCTGGGCCCCTCAGTTCAGGAAGGATATTGAGGTGGTGGAGCAGGTCCAGAGAAGAGCAGCAAGGTTGGTGAAAGGACTGGAGCACAGGTCCTATGAGGAGGGGCTGAGGGAGCTGGGCTTGTTCAGCCTGGAGGAGGCTCAGGGGAAACCTCCTCACTCTGTACAACTCCCTGACAGGAGGTTGTAGCCAGGTGGGGGTTGGTCTCTTCTCCCAGGCAGCTATCAGTAAGACAAGAGGGCATGGTCTTAAGCTGTGCCAGGGGAGGTTTAGGTTAGATATTAGGAGGAAACTCTTTCCAGAGAGGGTAATCAGACATTGGAATGGGCTGCCCAGGGAAGTGGTGGATTCTCCATCCCTGAAGGTTTTTAAGATGTAACTGGATGTGACACTTAGTGCCATGGTCTAGTAACCACGGTGGTAGTGGATCAAGGGTTGGACTTGATGATCTGAGAGGTCCCTTCCAACACGGCTGAAAAAAAAAAAAAGAAAAAAAAGACAAAAAAAAGAAGGAAAAAAAAAGTGAGAAATAAATTTATTGAAATAAATTTATTGTTTTATTGGGTCCCTACTTTATTTTATTGACATTTTATTGAAAGGATTTCATCGTGTGGTTTTGTCTGTTTCTGGCAGCAAACACTTGTCCAAAGAGCCAGGTGATCTTATCTTACATAAAGTTTATAATTTTATAAAAAATAAAGCTAGCTTTGCTTCTGTTCTTATTACTAGCTAGCTGATATGTCTGTCCTCTGAATAGAAGGCTTACTCTAGCAAAGCTTGAGTCACTGCTGCCACTTTGGAGATCTGTAGCATATGATGCACAGTAGCTACTGGTCTTTCCTGTGCCCTCAATTTACCTGCGAAGTATCAATTTGGGGAAAGAGGGTTTAGTCCACTGAAAACTTAGGACACTTAACTCCTACCGTTATAAAGACATCTTGCTTGCCAGTCATCTGTGGTGGGTGTCCATTAGAAAATTGAGGGGGCATATATATTTTGCATTGTCTGCTAAACTGTGCTTTCCCTCTCGTTGCAGTTCCTGAGCGCACACACGGTACCTGTGACAACTGTCGTTACCTTCACTGACGTGACAGACTGGCCAGAACCACCCCGGGGCCAGCCCCAAAGGCACTGGAAACTCCCATTTGACATCTTTTTCCCATTCAAGGTGGCACTGAATTTAGAAAGCAGTTACAGAGTTGATCTGGCTGGCTGTTTTTTGTTTATTCTAATAATGTCTAGTATTCTCTGCTTTTGAAAATAGATAAGGCCTGTACTTAAAGTTCAGTAAGTGAATTGGTACATTCAGAATATGTTCCAGGAAGCTGTTGGATGAAAGTATATTTTTTAGCAAAGGATTTATTTTTTATCTTAAATTCTTCAGATGATGGAAAAATCTGCCCCATACAATGCCAAGTACTCCAGTGGAATCAATAGGGGGCAAGAAGATCAGAGCCTACTGCTAATAAAATGTATTTGTTGCTTTTGTACATATACTGTGTGTAGCAACTTTGTTGCTCTCCCTCATTACAAACTTTAAAAAAGGGTGCAAAAATAAACTGAAAAACTTGTAATTAGGGTATCAAGGGACATAACACAAATTAAACAAAACCAAACATGCAGATTTTGGGGTAACTTCACGTATTTTCCTTTGTGAGTGTTTGCATGGTTTATTAGCTGGGAAAGAATTCTGTGCAAGTGTCTGCTGCTTCCAGGGATTCTGATTCTGGGGCACCCCGTGCAGGCTGCGCTGAACACTTTGTGTTCCAGTGTTACACGGGGCTGCTGGTACCAGTACAGCAACAAGCTTGGATTTTTAGGTAGATGGGGCTTCTCAGCTGTGCCTTTGCAAAGCTTCTAGTGGAACACATCTGTAGTGTGTCCTGTGTCCTCTGATGCCTCTGATCTGTGGAATCCAGAAAATTTGCGGGTGACAGTAACTGAAACTTCCCAAAAGTCAAATTGCCAAGTGTGTCAGGATATAGCTTGAATGAAAAGGATCTGGCATCCTTGTTTTCTACATTATTGAGATAAATCAGTTAAGTGTGACTACAGAGATACTGTTTATCTATGAGCTGCAAATACATAAAGTAAGAATACATCATATACTGCAATTCTCTGCCATACCTCAACCTCCAACATGTCGTATTTTCTAGCTCATGTTTGGCTCCTCTGACATTTTGTCTTTGCAAGAAATGGAGCTGGAAAGAGCCTTGCCCATAACCTGTTCTAGCCTGAATTAAGGCCTGTACAAATTGTAGCCATGCCATAGCAATGGATGTGCATTTAGAATCTGCAGTTTCCTATGACAGTGTATTTTAGTGTTTGTCATGTTTTTTTCCCCACTGCCTGATCTTAAGTAGCCTCTTTTGCAATCCAGTATCAGGCACGGTATGTCAGTGGCACACACCAGGCAGGCTCATGTGTCAGATGCACAGGATGGAGTGTTTGTACTCAGTTCGAAGGGCTGGGACAGCGCTGTGGAAAGTCCCTGCTGCCAGCACTGTATCTGGAGCCACCTGTCCAGCGTGCCATTTTTGGGGCAGTAGGTCTGGTTTTACTCTGTCCGAGTGAAGACGATCTTTACTAGATGATCTTTAAGGTCCCTTTCCAAGCCTGACCATCGATTCTTGGAAGATGCAATTTTGGGTTTCAAAGGAGGAGCAGCTCCAGAGCCCGCGGGCGGGGCCGGAAGCGACGTGAGGCGGCGGCGGCTGAGGCTGAGGGGAGCCGGGCCGAGTAAAACCGAGCCGGGTCGGGCCGGGGAGAACCGGGCGGTGAGTAGAGCCGGGCCGGGCCGAGCCGAGCAGCCTTGGCCGTGCCCACCGTCCGTCGGTGCTGCCCGTTCCCTTCCCGCGCGGGGCCCGTTCCCGGCCGAGGGATGAGAGGAGAGGAGGAGGGTCTCAGCCTTGGCGCTGCCGGGCGGCACCCTCACCCCCGTTCTCCCGGACCCCGCAGGCTCCCCGGGGCCGCTCAGACTCGCGGTCCCGGTCTGACGGCGGTCCCGGGGCGGTGCTGCCGCGAGGAGTGACCGGGAAATCGCAGTTCGGTCCCCTGCGAGCACCAGACGAGCTGGTTGGAGCTGCACGGGCCTCCACCCCCTGGGGCCCTGTGAGAGCAGAGCTGCTGTTTTGGAGGTTTTCTTGCTGGTGGTCTCTTGTGGGTACTTACAAGATTTCTCCATGCCCAAAGAAAACATTTAAATCCACCTGACGCTTGCCTGACACCTCAGAGTCACTACCTAGGTTTTGACCTGACTTGGTGATAAGCCGGTGTTCTTCACATAGTGTTTCTTCACAGTAGACAGAACAGGATCAGATTAGAAGTTTTTATGAGTAACCTGACAGCCCTCTGAAAAAAGTAATAAAACTGTAGATAAAGGAGACTTAATGAGCAAAGCTTACAAGGTTTACCAAAAGCCTTTGGCAACTCTGTACTGTGAAGTCAGGAAGAGCTTTATTTTCTTAAATGAATAATATCTCAAATATTTCCATAAATGCTTATGCCTGAGCTGACTCTACTCTAAAATTGACAGATACTTGAAAGTGTTTACCTTCTTTGTCTTCCCAGATTTGCTCGAGGACACTGAGAGAAGCAATTACAAAGGGTTAAAATAAAGTTTTCTTCTTCCCTGTTCTCTAGTAAAGTATTTATGTTTAGTGACTTCAGAAACTACATTACCTTTTCCATATTTGTGTCAGTGAATATTTTTTGTTGTGTAAAATGCTTTACTGATTTCCGTGTTTGCTGTATTCCCTTGCTCTTCTAAGCTACTCTCTACTGGATTGTTATAAAAATCATGTTCAATAGCAAAGTGAGCATCTTTCAGGCTTAGCTTCAGTAATTTTTCAGCTGCTCTTGTTGCATGTTGTGTTAGTAGGAGTATGAAAGCAATGCTATTTTTATGTTTTTCTGCAGCATCCAGGGAAAAAAACACCTGAGGATCACTGTGCATGATACTCTGAAAAGTCAGCTGAAGATGTAGTGAAAGTCAAAAAGCAAATAGAATGGTAGAAATTATCACTTAAGTAATGAATGCAGAATAAAAAAATATATTATGCCACTATATAAATCCTTGCTTTGTCCAAATTTGAGTACTCTGTGCAGTTCTGTACAGCATATTTTATGCTGTACTCTGGACTAATTGGGGAGGTGGAGGAAGAGCAATGGAGATGATTGTATATATGAAATAGCCTTGATATGAGGAAAGCTCTGAGGGCAGAGCTCACCGGTGTCTGCAGCTTCCTCTCAAGGGGCAGCTCCGACTCTGCTCCCTGTGAGCAGTGGTAGGGCCCAAGGGAACAGCTGGAGCTGTGCCAGGGCAGGTTTAGGTTGGATCTCAGGAAAAGGTTCTTCCCCCAGAGGGTGATCCGCACTGAACAGGCTCCCCAGGGCAGTGGTCACGGTCCCAAGGCTTCCAGAGCTCAAGGAGCGTTTGGACAACGCTCTCAGGTTCAGGGTGGGATTGTTGGGGTGTCCTGGACAGGGCCAGGAGTTGACCTAATGGTCCCTGTGGGTCCCTTCCAGCTCAGGAGATTCTAGGGTTCTAAATGATTCTATGATTATCTTAATTTAAAAGTGAATGCAAAGGGGATAATGTGAGGTAAAGTGAAGACCAAAGCCAGCACTCTTGCCCTTGTGGAGGGGTTTGTGTTACAGTGGAGAAAAAAAAGGATATAAATGGCCTAAGGAGCTAAAGCCATTCTCACAAGTGTGGCTGCACAGCCCTTTCATCTGCTGTCTGCAGACATGTGAGAACAGGGCGAGTCCAGGTGAAGGAGGCTGTGGGAGATGGCTCAGCAGCTCGTGCCGTGGGTAGGGCTGTCTGGACTAGTCCGGGACCAGACAAAACGTCTGTTAACGCTGTAACGTGTAAAGCCCAGGATTTTGTGCTGCAACGTGGAACGGAGTTACATCATCTGCGGGACGGCGGGGGGGCGGGGGCACGGCGGGGCCTGTGGATTGGCTGTGCTGGCACAGGGGGGCTCCCGGATTGGCTGTGCTGGCACAGGGGGGCTCCCGGATTGGCTGTGCTGGCACAGGGGGGCTCCCGGATTGGCTGTGCTGGCACAGGCGGGCTCCCGGATTGGCTGCGGCGGGTGAGCGGGGCCCGCGGATTGGCTGCGGTGGCACAGAGGGGCGGGCCCGAGGCCGCGCGGCTCGCCCGTGCGCGGGCGCTGCTCCGCGAGAGCCGCGTCGGGAGGCGGCGGGTGCGGAGCGGGCGCGGCGCGGGGTGGGGCGGGGGGTCCGCGGAGGTCCTCGGGAGGTCCCCGGGAGGCCCTCGGCCGCTGCGGTTCGCGGGCCCGAGCGCCCCGGGAGAGCCGCGCGGCCCCGAGGTTTCCTCCCCGCGGCAGGGACGCAGCCGAGGGGCCCGGCCCTGCCGCCGGTGCTGCTGCTGCTGCTGTACAGCCCCGGTTTTGCTCCGGCCCCGGTTGACAGAGCCGGGCTGGCACAACGGAGCAGCACCGAGCTCCCGCGGGTGCGGCCTGGGGGCTCTGGGGAGGCCTCCGGGGCCGGGACACGGGGCGGCCCCGCCGGGATCCTTCTGGGCAGGAGGAGCCGCGTGGCACTCGCTGCTCTGAGTCGCCTCTTCCCTGTGCGTGGAACTGCTGCAGAACCCGGCGGAGCTGCTCGCGAGCTGCTCGAAACACCATTTATTTGAAGGATTCCTTTATTTTAGTCAGCTCTTCTGAACTGGCGCCCCTCTGGGAAGGTTTCTAGGGTTTAAGTTTACACGAAGAACTGCAGATGAGTTTTGGGTTTTTTCCCCTTTGCAAAAGTTTTAGTTGGTAAGGTGATGATGAAGCCGTTTAAATAGCAAAAGCCTCTGCATGTCACAGAGGACTTATTTGTGTTGTGGTAAAGACCACCTGGCAGTTGTGTGCATTTCCTTGGAACTTGATTTGTCTCTACTTCGTTGCTTAAGTATAGTACAGAATAGCTCTTTCTGTTAGTTTGGTTTCCAGATTTTTTTCACTTGTGGAATATCCTAACACTGAGATGTTTGCCTTTATATATAAAACTGTGAGAAAAGTTTATTTAGTTTATTTTAATCAACTCACAGCAGATACTTATGGACATCTTACAGGTCTGCGGCCAACACTGAAAAAAGTGTTACAGATTGTTGGTGTTTAAGGCACCAGTTTTAGGATTTCAGATCTCTGATTGCTTTGGAAGGTGACTAAGTCTATGTACACTGATCTGGAACAGAATAAATGTACTGTGCTATTTAACAGCTGTTATGAAGATAAAAGTATATGAAAACTAGCCAATAGTATTGCTTTCTATTAGCAACAATATGAGGACAACTTTCATCATTTAAAGAGATAATGGGAAAATGATATATTTTTAAAGGTCATGTTCAGAGGCTAGTTTGGAAGTAGTAGGGTTTTCTGGTGATGAAAAAAAAATTTAGGCTGATGCTAGGGGAAATACCTGAATAATGCATTTTGCATTTCTTTCTATTGCTCCCTCTAAGTAAAGCAAAAGTATTTTATTATTTTTTGTATTCAATTTTTAATTATGTAACTTTTTTTAGTTTGTTACTGAAGACCAGAACCATTCCAGGTATGAAAATGGTGGAAATGTGAGTGGAATGGAAAATGAGGATTGAAATTAGCTTTAAGTCCTTGATTGAGTGAGAGGAGAGAAAGGAGTTGGACTGGCCTTTAAAGAAAGCTTGTGGCTTACAGCATACCTTGTGCTCTGTCTGTGCTTTCTGGCAGCATCATTTCCTGTTCACATATCTCTTTGCATTTTCTTGTTGTCTGCTGCTGCTTTAAACTTTCTGTTTTCTTGTTAACTTGTTCTCCTTGCCTTTTCTCACAAGTTTCAAAAACATGCTTTTTTTCCTAATCTTTTTCCTTCCAAAGATCCACGTATCTGACACTTCTCACCCTTCACTGTCTGCTCCCCTTCAGCAAAGGTGTCTCTGGCAAAGGGAAACTGGAGACAGCCTCCCAGGACAGGGTTGCTCTTAGTTGCCAGCAGCCCTGTAGTCAGAGTGACGGTTCTCCCACTCAGGATACTTGTGGTGGAAGGGGTTCTGGATAAAGGACCCGTTGTTTGCCAGCTCTGGTTGTCAGGACTTTGAACATCCCTCTGAGACACAAGGAAGATCCTGTTGTCTGATAGTAGGTGTGAAGGTGAACTTCAGGGTGGAAGGCTGGAACAGCCAGACCACCTATGGATGGTGAGAATTGTGCAGCCCCAGAGGCAGACATGTGAGGTGCCTGGTAAGGGCTCAGAGGGGGAATGTCTAGTTAGGACTGTTTCCCAGCTCCTTGAAGAGCTTTTCCCTGTTATGAGGAGAAAACTGAGTACTTGCTTGGTTTCATCATCTGCTCAGAGTCCTTTGCCTCATCCTGGCAGAGGTCTATATTGGCATTTCAGATGAAATGCAGAACTGGAGGGACATTGCAGATTAATATTGTTAAAATGGCATGCAGTGTCAGCTGTACTAGACTAGAGAACCATTGTCTGCTGGTGGCTGCCTTGTCTAATGTAGAGCTGTAGATTTTTGTAAGGATTTTAATGAGGGATAATGGCAATATGCTGATGCAGGATAATGTTCATGTACACATGTGCCAGAACTGGCAGTGCTGTAATTGTCCTGGTATTTGTAATAGCAGCCTTCCAATGCAGTTACTATAAGACCTCTGTGTCCTCTTTTCAATACCTTCTCTGTCCCATAGCTTGTGCAGTGGTGTTTGCTTTATTCCAGTGGTGCAGAGAAATGGATTGAAAGCAAGTAAAGGAAGCAAAATTTTGTAAAAGGGGAAGGGTAGGTTTCATGGCTTAAATATTGTCTGGGAGAACTGGATGCTTGTTAATCTCCTTTGGTTCCTTTGTGATAGCAGATGCGTTACTTCAGCTGGAGCTGTCATAGGAAATTGCTGACTCTCTATCCCTTGTTTGCTGTGTACTTGCTCTAGTGAATTTTGGAACTAGAAGAATCCTGAGTGTTTACAGTTTCAGTCAAGGGAGACTAATGTCAAGTACCTTGGAAATTCGTGTCCTTACTTGCAATCATGGATAACATCTTGTAATTTGATAGCGCTCAAGGAAAAGCGAACGAGCATATTTCCTGTGTTAAATAGGGCTGAGGTTCATGACAAGTATAGGAGATGCTCTGTTGTGGGATGTGCAGAGAAGTCTGGATGATGCAACCTCTCTCTGTGGTTTGTTTTTTTTTTTCTTCCAGGCTTCTCTGTGGACAAAATTAGGACTTTTATCCATTGTAGGTACATTCAGTAATAGTGTTTTCCCTTCTTGGGGAACCATGTTTTTTTCTTTACCTTTATAATGATCTTCTGGCAGCAGGTAGAGAACAGGGGCCTTCAGTTCTTCTGTGCCACAGTCTGTAAGCAAATTCTGCAAAATGGAGAGGAGACACAAGGAAATGGAACTAAGACTGTACAGGGCAAAGATGAGTTGGAGTGGGGGAGTGGGTGAAGAGAGAAATATAGATGGAAAGTCACTGATGTTTAACCAGTTTTCCCCCTTCCTCCCTTTTAACTTGCAGATATCCTTGATTTGCAGAAGGCATCTCAGAATGTTGTGTCAAGCTGCTCTGAGCCCTGTTGTCCGTTCCCCGGGATGGTGCTTTGTATTGTCTCCACGTGCTGTGGCAGCCATTCCCCGTTCATGTATGTATGAGAGACAGCACACCTTTCTAGTACTGCTGCTCACTGTGTCTGGGCACGTCTGTGCTCTTTGCTGTGGTGAAAGAAAATCATCTCATCAACATCATTCAGACTTAAAACCTCTGAAGTGAACTGCAGTTGAAGCTGTACTTCCTTAATGTTACTTGCTCCGTCAACTAAGTAGTATTCATCTGGATGTCTGAGTTTGTGATTTTTTTCGTTCTGACATGCATTTCAAGCAAAAAAAAATCAGTTGTGAAAGTACTGCTACTGTAAAAGTTCTTTATTTCATCCTCATACATTCCTAGAAAACAAGATCTGATTATGTCTGCTCCCCCATCTGTCTTTTCAGCCCACAGATGTCTTGAGTAAAGCAAGGTGCAAAGCTGAAATTTATTTGGAATAGATAAAAGTGGAAAGATGCTTGCAGGAAACCTGAGTGTAAATACATAGATGCCCTGTAAATATCTCTTCCCTGAAAATCTAACCTGAGAGAACCATTCAGTGCCTATTTCATGACTAGTCTGAAATAGAAAAGGCAAAGATAGATAGACTCCATTAGATCAAGAGATTAGCTGTTTACCCTTGCAGGCAAGATTAATTTCCCATTGGTCTCTGTGTTAACAGTTCTCTTTTATTAGTAATTATATGAATTAAAGTGGAAATCTTGAAAATGCTAAACTTGTTCTTTATGATCTACAGCTCTGTTGACTTCAGTATTTGTAATATTTCTAAAAATCCCTCATTTTCCAAAGTCAGTAATTTTCACAGTATTAATTGTGAGTTTATTCCTAAGTATTGACAGTATCCAACAGTGGAGCAACTCTTGTTACTTCATCAGTTGTGATTTAAAGCTGGAGTGATCATTTATCACAATTTTTTCTTTGTTCTCCACTGTTTTCTGTTTATTCTCCACTGTTGTCTTCTGTTCTGTTCAGCCCAGGTGTATTTTGAAATTCTGCTTCTTTACTCCTGGGAAGTAAGCCTCATGCAAGTTCCATAAAAGGATCTGTGGTGCCAAATACTTGAGTATGTTTCATATGTTTCCCCTTCTTTATTAAGGAAGTGAAACTGTTGACAAGGTACAAGATAAAAAAAGTTGGATGCCTTTAAATCTATTTGTCTAAAACATGGACTGGTTGGCTCTGTCAGTTCCTTCCTAATTGCATATGGAGCAAGTTAATGGGCTTGCATCACCAGAAGTGTTTGGCATTTGTGAGGTGGGAGCTGATTTCACATCTCAGTCTGCTGTAAAGTAACTAAAAAAGGCAGGTTTATGCAGCTGTAGAGCAAGATTAGCAGTTAGGACTTTATTAGAGATTAATTAAGTTCTCTGCTTGTTCTTTTCCCTTGTTTTTCTGAAAAAAATAAATGGTTTCTTTTAAGATCCTGGATAACCCTCAGCAGCTGCCTTCTTGTAACCTTCTAAATCCTGAATCTCTAGCCAAGAGAATTGGAAATAAATTTTACTCCTTTCTGGTTATACTGTGTAGGATAAGAAAATACTAAATAATAAGGTATAATGCTGGAAAGAAGAGGTAAACTGGACACCTTCACCCAGTTTTTTACAGACCTTGTTTACATTCACAAGTATTCCATGGTGAAAATGAGAGGCAAATGAAACTCCTCTTGAATTTGCGTTTCCTACTTTTATTTGTGTGACATGTTAATGCAGCCCTCCTTTATGATCAATCATTTAAGCTGCTTCTATGTGTATAATGAACAAAAGATTTATTTAATTAAAGCATTGTTAAAATTACAAGTTTCTCTTTTATGTAGCACGGTGTTCCTTCCTGTCTTTCTCCAGCACCAAGAACAGTCACGTTTAGATTATAAATTAATGCATTTTGTATTATAGAGCATCAAAATTAGAGATAGTGAACATATGAAATAAAATCAGGTAACTGACCATGGCATAGGGTTTGGTTTACTGATTTGTAGAGAAGTCTCTGCATCTTCAGGTGAAATATTCGTTAGGATTGACTAGAACAAAATAGTTCAGTTGTAAGTCATCTAGTCCCACTGCCTGATGCCTCAGGTCTGCAGGCCTCAGCTGAAGCACACTACTGAGGGCATTGTCCAAAGGCTTCCTGAACCCTGCCAGGCTTGGGGCACGGCTGTGTCTCCTGTCCCAGGGTTTGGACACCATCACATGACTCTGACTTTGTATGTTCATCCCTCTTCAACTACCCCTACTTAAGCAATGTGCAAAAATACCTGACTCAGAGGTGTTGTAAAAGCTGTATTTCTTTTCTTTCCTAACTGTCAAGCTTTGTTTGCTACTACAGACAGGAAAACTCTCTATAACTGTATCTAATGAGGCAAGGCAAAGGAGATTGTTTTTAAAACTGGTCCTTGTGATGTGAGCTGTGTGGACTCTTTTACAGTGTCCCTCAGTTTGGTCTTCTAGATTCCCGGAGTCAGAGATCTGTGATGCATGGGATATTGCCTTCTCTACCTTAGGGGTGGTTAGTGCTGCTCAGATGGCACTGGTTGTCACTGTGTTTTGGTGAATTGAAAGCTATTTCTCTTTCCCAGTCACTTGGAAGTGTGTGTTGTGAGCTTTAACCTTGGAAAAGGAGGAAATGTTGCATGACTTCAAGGGCCTAAAGTCTGAACAAAACACTTAAACCTGCTTTTCTTTTTTCTTTCTTTCTTTCTCCACAGACCTCCCTCACCGTAACCAAAGGTTAAGGAATGAATCCATCCGTTGTTGGAGCAACATTCCATTTCTCACGGTGCCGCTCAGCCGTGCCCATGGAAAACCCTTTGCACACCGGAGCGAGCTGAAGCACGCCAAGAGGATCGTGGTGAAGCTGGGTAGTGCTGTTGTGACCCGAGGGGATGAGTGTGGCTTGGCCCTTGGAAGGCTGGCTTCTATTGTAGAGCAGGTAATCCTGAGCCTGAACGTTTGGTTTAACTTCAGATGCTCAGGGATTGCTGAGTGGTACAGAAGATCGTAGTAGACCCTCTTTTTAAATCCCTTGTGCTGTGGTTCCATAAACCAGGTAACTCAAGACATCGTTGTTTGAAGGTGTGGTGGGTTGACCCCGACCACCAGCTAAGCATCCACACAGATTCTTGTTTGCTCCCCACACCTCTGCCCCACCATTAGTGGGATTGGGAAAAAAATGGGAATAGCAAAAGTAACCCATTTCATGGGTTGAAATAAAGACAGTTTCATAAGTGAAGGAGAGGTGAAAAGAAACAAGTGATTCTGAGGCACTCACTCACTACATCGGACTAGCAGACCATGCCCAGCTGGTCTTTGAGTGGTGGCCACATTGGAAGACAACCCCCTGCCTTTTGCTGTTGTGCAACCCCAGTTTTATTGCTGTGCTGTGGTTTGAAGTATCCCTTTGGTCGGTTCAGGTCAGCTCTCCTGAATGTGTCCTCTCTGAACTTTGTGCCCAGCCCCTTGCCTGCCTGCTGGGATGGGACATAGTGGAAAAAGGAAAGCCTTGATGCTGTGCAAGTGCTGGTCACCATGGGGGCAAGAGAAGGCTTTGATGCCATGCAACACTATTTAGCAACAGGCAAAACACAGGAATGTTCTCAAAACTGTTTTAGAACTGAAATCCAAAACACAGCACCATAAACCCCTATAAAGAAAGTTAACTCCATCTGGGCCAGACCCAGTGTAGTGTGAGAGGTTTGCACAATGAGATTTTTATGCCATAGGTAGGACATGACTGGGGCATTAGCTGGCTGTGGTGGGAAGGTGGTACTGAAGTTTGTGAACTCTTCAGAAAGAGTCAACCCTTCTTAATTACCTGAGAATTTGCAGAGTTCCTCCAGGGAAAAGCTTGAAACCTCATTACTTGTAGGAAAAACTGATGGGATCAACTCATGTATTTGTTCTCCAAAAAGAAATAGTTACTTTGGCAAGGATTGGACATGTTTCCTCTGAGAAGTAAAGTTAACAAATCAAATTCACGTAAGACATTTAGCTTTAGGGTTTTGAAAGGAATCTGGACAGATACATGTAAGAAAGAAGTAATCTAAAGCGTTTTTTCTGGTTGGCCTCTTCACTCCTAGAATTCAGTGTTACTGTGTAATGGTAGCTTTGGGAGTGGATGGGGAATAAGAAGATTGGTGGAAGATACAACTGCTCCTTTACATTTCATGTCTTTCCTTGTCTGTAGCAATGGTGGTAGAGAGGTGAGGGATGTAGAAGTGTTAGCATGTAATATGTATTCTGAAGATTCAAGCATGATTCTGTCATAAAAGCTGGTACTGTGAAAAGACGGTTTAGCAGAAGCTGTAGATGCCATACAGTCCTTGGCATAGCTCCTCACTGGGTAGGAAGGTGTGCAGAAATATCTTAAAGGATGTTTGCCTTGCTCCGTGCATCCATGGATGAAGCACAGCACTTGTGTCAGCAAGAACTGGTGAGCATAAGGTTGTCTATGACAGCCAGGACTGTCATGCTGGCAGTGGGGGTACACCAGGCCCTGTTTCTTATTTTCTGTACCTACAGGTCTCAATGCTGCAAAACCAGGGCCGAGAGATGATGATTGTCACCAGTGGTGCTGTAGCCTTTGGAAAGCAGCGGTTGCGTCATGAGATCTTGCTTTCTCAGAGTGTGAGGCAAGCACTTCATTCGGGCCAGAGTCAGCTGAAAGACATGGTGAGAGGCTGGTGGCACTTGTGCTTTTCCATAAATGTTGGGTGGTACCTGCTCCAGTCACTGACAGCTGCTCTTTGTCTTTGTAGGCTATTCCAGTGTTGGAGGCCCGAGCCTGTGCAGCAGCAGGCCAGAGTGGGCTCATGGCCCTGTACGAGGCCATGTTTACACAGTACAGCATCTGTGCAGCTCAGGTAAGGCATTCCCTCCTTTCTAGACTGACGTGCTACTTTTGGGGCTTATTATTTTCATATAAACGGTACCTTATAAAGGAGTGCCTTGCTAAGTATTTCTGACATGGAGTTAGCCATCATCAAGATAAAAGCAAATATGCTTTTTCCTCCTGAGGTTCAGGTGTGTCCTGCTCTTATACAGCAGGGAGAGTCTGTTAAGATCTCTTCACAAAAGCTCAATGGCGATCCAAAGTGAGGGTTTAAAAATCACAAGTGGTTAAATTGCCACACATTCTGTAAAGCTGGTGGAAGTGCAGATCCACAGTTCAGAACTTTCCGCCCATCTGCTCCTCAGACCTTTCTAGCTTGTGGATGATGGTTTCCCTAGTCTTATGCTGAAGGCTGCAACTCTGTCACTTGAAGTACTCTTAAACAGGCTTTGCTTATCTTAAATACTCTGAGAACACAGAATTGCATTAACTGTAAGGCCTTATTTGTTTAGACACTTTTAATGAGTTAAGGAGCCTAGTATGAAGTCTTTCTTGGAGGAAGTTCTTCCTGTAATATGGCAGAGCTGATATGGCTAAAATGTTTACGTATAGCTAAAAATCACTATAGGTCATGCTGGATTAGAATCTTGTTAAAGTCCATAGGCAACTGTCATTCCTTTGATATAAATGAATTCATTGTCTCTGCCAAAAAGGTCAGAGCACACACGGATTCGACGTGCTATTGTAACATTTGTGTGCTGGAGTTGTTTACTTAGTTCTCAAATATCCAATTACAGAGTAAAAATAAAAAAAACAGTCTCTCCAGAGCAGACATGGAGATTTTTTTGGTCTTAAAATACCAAAAAGAGAGGGATGGTATCTGCATGCAGGAGGCTTTAATGACAAAATTCTTTCAGAAAAGCAAGTGAGTTCTAGTGAGCTGAAGAGAAGTCTGGAGATAAAGCATCCCTTCTGCTTGCTGCAGGTAGGAACATGAAACTGTGAGGAAAATCAGGAAAGGCAATGTCTTGAGTAGTCCATTGAATTGTTTAGGTCTGAGTAGTTACCATCAGCATCTGTGTTCTGATTACGGTTTTATTTTTCCAAATTTGCTCCTGGAGTGTGTGACCTGTCAGCTTGAGAAAGGCTGTTGTAGGCTCTAGTGGAAGTTAAGGCATATAAACCTATAATGTTGTGGGAAGAATATTTCTCACTTGTATTCTATATCCTTGAAATGTAGTTTCTGTTTCTTTAATGACCCAAAAGGCATGACTGCTCTGTTATGACGTGTTAATACGTAAGCTTATGATTCTGTTCTCAGAAAAGGTGGTAGGCTAAGTATTTTTTTTCTTCCTCTTAGATTTTAGTCACCAACCTGGATTTCCATGATGAACAGAAGCGTCGCAACTTGAATGGAACATTACATGAGCTTTTAAGGATGAATATTGTCCCTATAATTAACACCAATGATGCTGTTGTTCCACCTCCAGAGCCAAACAGTGATCTGCAGGGGGTAAATGTGGGTAAAGTATTGCAAGGGGGTGGCTCCTGCTTGCAGATGGTACAGCTCCAATGTGTACTTGACTATTGCCATAACTGGGGACCTCTGAAGCCTAGAGCAGGGAAACACACATCCACAATTAGTGTGGACAGAGGGCACTGGAAGACTGTACTGACTTGTCTGTGTCTGTTGTGATACGTTGTTGTGGGGTGGAAGCAGGGCAGATAATGTCTGCTCTGACAAAACCAAGCGTGCCTAATTTGTTTTTTTCCAGAATAGTTGAAGTTGGAGGGAACTTGTGCAGGTCATCTAGTCCAGCACCCCTGCTTAAAGCAGGGTCAGGTAGTGCCCCTTGCCCTGTCCCTGGGCACCGAGGTAGAGAATGCAGGTACTGATGCCATTTTGGTATACTCATTTTGGTATTGCTGTACTGCATTCCAAAAGCAGATGTGCTTCCACACAAAGATCACCTTCGAAGTTGCGGTGGGTGTGAACAAAGTAGCCCAGGAGGCCTTGTTAGTGCTGAGGTAACTTGCTTTTGTGTGTTGCCACCAAACATTTCTTAGCTCCTCCCGCTCCCCAGTGCTGCTGATGTGCACGTGCATTGCAGGTGATCAGTGTGAAGGACAACGACAGTCTGGCAGCACGACTGGCTGTGGAAATGAAAACTGATCTCCTGATTGTTCTCTCAGACGTAGAAGGTTTGTGAGTAATTTCTTTAATTTATTTTTAGTTTTAATGAAGTTTTACAGTGGATTGTCAAACCAACCTCTTTTCACATTTTACTGATCTCTTCAGCTCATCCCTTTTGTGTGGACAATTGCAACATACTCCTTAACTCCTTCAGGCCTGTACCCCCTGCTGATGCTGTGGAACAAGCCAGACACTTATTAATAATAATAATAATAATAATAAGCCAAAGGTCACACTGTTGAATGTGGGTGGATAAGAATGCCTGTGAATCTGAGACTTGTACAGAACTCAGAATACCACGTGTACTGTGGTACTTCTGTCAGCTTCTAGAGTTGTAGGATAGTCAGGAGCACCCTGCAGGATAAAGGCTGTGTCTAGAATAAGGATTATAATGCTATTCTACAGTAGTTTGTTTCTTCTGGCAGCAGGTACTGTCTTTCAGTGAATTATCAGCAGAAGTCCTGGTCATTGCTTTCCATATACCTGGATCTTCCAAACTTTTTCTCTCCCATCTTTTACACTGCTCAAGTCTTCTGAGCTGTGCTTTTGTGGCATAAGCCTGTTACCTGTGGATGTTGAACTTTGTTTCCTAGACAGAGGAGGGTAGTGGGTGCAGTTTCACATCAGTGCAGACCACATCACCCAAGTCACAGCCTTTTCATCTTCTCCAGATGGGTTTCTTTCAGTGGATCCTGGTCTTCAACACATACTTTAGGCCTTGAGGAAGGAGGTGGTGTCTTTCCATAAATACAGTTTCTTTTAGCAGATTCAACCAGGTTTCATGGTTGGTTCTAGTTGAAATGACCGTCTGAGAATAACTTATAAAAGCAATAGTCAAAACAGCTTGTAAAAAAAGTTAACACTCAGCACACCCACCCTGCAGGCTTATTCATTCAGTGTGACATTTTGTTTATGGAAAGATATGTGTCCTCTCCTTCCCAAGCTGTCAGGAATGGACACAGATACTCTGCACTTGTGCCCTCTAATTTGTCATGGCACTATTTGTTCACATAGAATTTCTGGGAATTGTGATTCAAGAGTTCAAATTTAATGTGTTAGGTAAACTAAAGTTTCATTCAACTCCAAACATAGTTACATAAAGTTATTTGATTTTTAAAAATATTAGTAGAGTATGTCTCTGTAGTGTTGTGTTCCTTCTTAGCAGAATTCTGAACCCTTTTTACATGTTTCTGAATTGCCCAGTTTCTCACTGTACAACCCAGCATTCAAGAATATCATCTGAGGCTTTGGTGAGGAGTATTGTCCTTTGTCTTTTCGGCTGGGGGCTTGTGTATGTAAGGCCTGATGTTGAACATATAAAAGCTGTAAACTGTCTCTAACCCCAGCCAAATATCACTACGTCCCAGCTTGCATGCTGCTGTTCAGCATGTGGGGTTTTCCTTTCTTATTTGTTAGGCTTTCAGTAAACCTATACTTGAGACTGCCTGTGAAGTGTTTCGTGCTCAGAAAGCAGGGTTCAGTGGAAGTTTTCAATCCTTTAAAGTGGAATACAGCTTTTTAGCCCCATGTTGCTTGGTTTGTTTTATTTTTTTTATTTTTTTCACTTGTGAGCTTTGGACATGAGGGTATATAACTGATTTTTATTGTTTATTTCAGGACTCTTTAACAGCCCTCCAGGATCTGATGATGCAAAGCTCATTGACATATTCTACCCAGGCGACCAGCAGTCTGTAACCTTTGGAACCAAATCCCGAGTGGGAATGGGTGGCATGGAAGCCAAGGTAGAAATATGGAACATTTGTTTTGGTTTTGGGAAGGATGTTTTTGTTGAATCAAATAAGTAAAAAAATCCAATAAGAAGCTGAATAGGAAAAGAGTAGGTAAAAACTTCGTGTGGAAACCTGAGTAACCCTTCAGCAAACTTCATAGCTTCACCAGAGGTTTATAAGCAATGACAATACCTCTACATCTTGGTCAGAGCAGCCAGGAGTGCTTAGACTGATCAGATGTTAAGGGAGTAATGCAGACAGCTAATGGTATTGAATAATATTTTAATATTATATAGTAATGGCCAGCACCTGAGCAAGAACAGTTCTCCGCAGTACAAGTAATATCATGTGGTCACTTAAAGCGGATTAAGCTAATCCATGATACCTGATCAACGTCAGAAAAAATGGCAACAGAATATTTTCAAAAAAGAAAATTGGATTTCTTCGAAGAGTAATAAGAACTTTCAGCATAAGGTAATGATGAGAAAGAACATATGACCAATGTGCCCTTACAGAAGTCTTGAAAAAAGCAAACTGTTAGGAAAATTTGAAGTATGCTTATAAAGGGGCAGCTGGTTAAGGAAGGGAAGGTAAAGTGCAAATACATGATCTCATTCAGTGCTACATTATGGAAATTCCTAAAGTGTGTTGAATGCTCTTTGAAAGCACGAGTGATCAGTCTGGAGGTCAGAGTGGGCCAAGAAGTCTTGTTGTGCGTGGTGACTCAAATAACACAAGTGCATTTCTTGGAACTGGCTCTATCCTTTGCTGTAGGTGAAAGCAGCTCTGTGGGCCCTCCAAGGAGGCACCTCTGTAGTGATTGCAAATGGAACTCACCCAAAGATCTCAGGTCATGTCATCACAGATATTGTGGAAGGGAAAAAAGTTGGAACTTTCTTTTCAGAGGTAAAACCTGCAGGTGAGTACAAAGATAATGTGTACATTGAGAGTTGTAGAGATTTCCTGAAAAGTTAGAGTTAAAATTTGTCTAGACCCGTGTGATAACTGGGAAACCACACTCTGCATGAAAAATGTATTTTGAAAGCTATTTTCTAGAGTAAGGATAGAAAATGTTGAATTCCCTGCTTTTGTTCCCCTTGTGACCTTTGCAGAACAGGATAAGTGTGGAGTGATACTTCTGACTTGCACTTCAAGCCATGTGAATTTCTTCATGTGTAATCCTTAATGGATTTCTTGTATGAATGTGTCAAATTATCCTTTGAACCCACTCTGTGTCACTATGGTCAAGAGCCTTTTTGGTTAGTCCCATTATAATAAATTTATATCAGCAGTAAAGCTTTTAATCTTGTGATCCCACTCTGAGTGTCTTACAAACACAGCAAACAGCAAAAGTCCCTATGGACTGTTGTGGTGTTTACTCCAATCTTCTCTTTGTCTTCCATATTCCAAGAAACACACTTTGGAAATTCAAATAACTTTTAGAAATCAGCTATATCTGCTTACATACATATCAGTTTTCTCAAAGAACACCAAAAGATGCCGTACTTTCTAAAGTATGATATCACTTTAAAAAGATGTTTCAACACGTCTTAAGTAAGTCTAATTAATCATGTGTCTGCAAGTCCTTTTCTTACACTTGCCACTGCACCTCTTTATATGTTCCATAACATTGGAGTTCCTACTCTGGCTATTTCCATGGGACCCTTCTTAAAACAGAAGTTGGGTTGTATTTAACACCTTCAAGTCATCTGGTTTACAGGAGATTTCAGGAGAGTTAAAAATAACAACTTAGTTTATCCATGAGTTACTTGTGAACTCTTGGGGGAAACGCTGCCTGAACATGATGACTTGTTTTGAAACAGAAACATAAATGACCTGTTTCATATCATTTCAGCACCTTTATTCTAAAATGCATACAAGGAGAGACAGAGGGAAAGCAATTTTTCTGTGAGCTGTTAAAGAATTGGGCTTTGGCTCCCATTATTTTTCATATGTTCCCGTGCGTACGTTCCTCAGCTGGATACTTGAACTTCTCAAAGTTTGCCTCCTTTCTTTTGGAAGCCTGCTATGCCTTGAGACATATCCTGCTGTTCTTTTGTCCTTTGTCCAGTCTTTTTGATACATGGTGCACACTCACCACATCTCTGTGGTGACTTTGCATAGGGACCACAGCAGTACTTTTATGTCAGGTACAGATTGTTCTGTTTTAGCATGTAACTTTTTTCTTGAAATTTCCATTTAAGACTCTTTACCTGCTTTCCTGATCTGAGCAAAGAATGGGAAGATGGAAGGCCTGGTGTTCACTTCTGCATATGCTGTTACTTTGTCTGTGTGGCATGGTTTTGGGTTTTTTTGCAGGCCCGACAGTAGAACAGCAGGCTGAGATGGCTCGAGCTGGTGGCAGGACCCTGGCAGCTCTACAGCCTGAGCAGGTGACAGAACAATACAGAAGCTACTTGTTAAGACTGTGCATGTGTGGCAAGTTTTACAACACGGATTTATAACAGAAATGGGCCCCTTGGGACAAGAATCTATTCTTTGTGTGCCAGATCTGTCATTTGTATTGTAGCATGCTCAGAAATGAGAAAAGCAAAAAGATAATGTACCTTGGGGCTGTGGAGTAGAACATGCTTTCATGTGGGGTTTATAAAATTCCTGATAGTGTCAAATAGCACAGAGAAATGAACTGTGGTCAGAGCTGCTGAAGGACTGACTGGAGCAACTTGTTCCATTCACTCCTGTGTGGAGTTCCACATACAACATGTATGCAAAAGCAGAGTTGTAGGCAATCACTGCTCTGCAGCTGGGCAGGCAAGATGTGGCACGAGGTGCTCCTAAAGGAAGAATATGTGAGTTTGGTGAAGAACACCTGGCATGGAAACAAGATAATAAAAAGCAAAATAAAGGTTGAAGCAGTGTTCAGCCTTATTTTTCAATATGATGCAGGCTGGAGAAGTCAGCTGGCCAAGTACTGGGAGAGTTAACAGTGAGAGGATGTGTCATGGAGCATAGGGCCCAGATGTCAAATGGCTGAGACTTCATGTGAGAGGTCAGTTCAGAAACTGTTTTCTCTTTCAGAGAGCGGAGATTATTTATCGTCTTGCTGACTTACTAACTGATCAGAGAGAAGAAATTCTCTTGGCAAACAAAAAGGACTTAGAAGAGGCTGAAAATAAAGGTAATATTTCAAATCTTTCTATGGTAATAGTATCATCTTGAACCTCTCTCGGCCTCAAGACAAAAGAAAAGAACTAGAATCTTCTGTTACCTGGGATTGGGTACCATGGCTGGCACAAATTAGTGAACCTAGGGCTTTGAGAGCTTGTCAGTGTAAGCAGCTGCAGCTTCCTTCATTACATGAAACAGTTGCCTTCATCAGAGAAGATACTGAGGCCCTGCAAAATACCAAGTGATGTATTATAAAAAGAAAGAACAAATATCATCTCTGTTACCGTCATGCATAGAGTGAATATTTTATAGGCTGGTTAAGGTAATGTTTGGCTCCTGAGGGGAAGGCTGTCATCTCTACACTTAAATTGATGTTCTCCAAAGAGAACTGTATCCCCTTCTGATTGAGGAAGGTTCTCTTTAGGTGGCTTGGATTAAACCCATTCTTATGTGTTAGATGGATGCATTCATTGAGAAGCTGGAATTGAGACGTGTATACACTGGCATAGCAAATAGATGAAAAGAGCACATCATGAATTGTAATAATCTGTGGAAGATACCAGGGAACCATTTTTTACTTCCCAGAGTATTTGAGGGGACGTTGCTGGTTTAACTTAGTGTCTGAATGTGCTCAGACTAAAAAGTTCTTGCCCAGTCTCACAGCAGTGCTGTGAATATGTCTCTGCTTTGGCATTTCTGTTTGTAAAACAGATTAAATTACTGCCTGGACCTTCCAGAAATACTGCAGGGTTAGAAATCTGTAAAAAATTCAGACATACAGCAGTACTTGAAATAGGACAAACTTTGTCTTTGTAGATGTTGCTGTTGCTTCATGTACAAAGCACTTAAGCTGCATTAAGTGAAAATGGGGGGGCGAAATCACAGTCATATTTGAGCGGTTTTATTGTGACTACCAAACTTAATGCTGTGCATTTTCCATCTCAGGGAGGTTACGTGCTGCAGTGTGGGAAATACCTGAATTTTCCTGAGGCTCAGCACTTGCTTAAGTCACTTTTGCTTGAGCCTAGGCAGACCAGCACAGATTTCCAGCACAACTGTTTCTTTCTTCTAGGGAGGCTGGCTCTTCCTTTGTTGAAACGCCTGAGTCTGTCCACGTCGAAGCTGAACAGCCTGGCCATTGGGCTGCGCCAGATCGCAGTGTCCTCGCAGGACAGCGTGGGCCGCGTGCTCCGCAGGACACGGATAGCAAAGGCCCTGCATCTGGAGCAGGTGACAGTGCCCATCGGGGTCCTCCTCGTCATCTTTGAGTCTCGTCCAGACTGTCTTCCACAGGTGTGTAAGGGGGGCAGAATACACTGCTGGGAATTCTTTGATGATGGAAGAAAGGGTATTTCTGTTGGTGAGCAACTGAGAGACTGCAAGAAGTCTTCTTTCAAAGGACTCTTGCTTAGATTCTTCTGCAGTTGATTTTGTTGGCGTCCCTGTTTTTTCTGCAGAGATATTTTCAGAACTTGTTTCTGCAGTGCTCAGTTAATCAGGCCTGGGGTTTTTTGTTGTTGTTTTTTCGGGGGTAAGAGGGGGCTGGGGTTTTTTTCTGTTTGGTTGGGTTTCTGTTTTTTGTTTTGTTTTGGAGTTTTTTGGTTGTTGGTTGGTTTTGTTTTTTTTTAGGAGGGGAGGACAAGTTGGTTTTTATAAACCTGATGTATAGAAGGAGTTATCATACATTCAGATGGTGCAGGTCCTGTGTGTGTTTAAATGAGTGTGTGTTCAGTGCCCAACTCACAGCCCGGGGGGCTCCTCCCAATACGCTCTTATTTTCTCTGTCCATGCTGTACACAGCTGAACTGCAGGCTGGGGTTAACCAGGAACTGGCTCATACAGATGCTAGGACTTAACAGGAGCTGTTAGGAGTACATGATTGAAGAGAAAAATTAAAAAGGCTGAGCAGAGAAAGCACAGAAGTTCCAGGCTGTGAGCGGTGTGTTCTGTACTGCTACGGCTTGTGTGCAGTGAAGGTTGGCTTTTACTCAGTTGTAGGGAGATGGGTGTGAGGGTGAACGGTGTTTTAAATTCTTAAGTGCTGAAGTTGCTGGAAAGGCTAGTGAAAATCTTGACTGGTGTACTTTAAATGATTGTCATTTGTCTTGTGCCAGGGATAGTGCAGGTATCTTAAGGGCAAATGCCTTCCTCTGTAGTGCTGTGTGGGAGTATCACTGTGAGTAAATGCTGTTATAATGCATGAACATATGGGTGCTGAACTAATATTGCAGAGGCAACCTTGATCTTATTTTCTAACTCCCAACTACTTTACTGAGCAACTGAAGTAGATTTTAAAAAGAAAACAAAAATACTTGATTATCAACATTTCTTTTCACAATTAACATTAGGTGTCTAGGAAGATTGATTGAGGAGTTCTCTAACACATGAGCAGGTGTTTGAGGAGAAAGTGATGGGTACAGGCCCTTTAAAAGGAAGTGAGATTCAACCAGGGGACAGCCTGGTACTTGATGCCTGAATTTTTTGACTGGTCCCCATTTCACACTGGAAGGGAGTTCCTGTGGAATGAAAAGGCACTGATCTCCCTTGTCTGCCAGTATTTGTTCCTACTGCCAGCTCTGTCCATCACAGATAACCAGTGTTACTGTCTTGAATTCTAGTCTGTCTGCACTTTGACCCAGATCTCTTGCCTTGCATAGCTGATGTCTCCTTCTTTCTCTTTCCTGTATCTTAAAATTTACACTAGACTGACTCCTGCTGGCTCTCCCTTCCCCTGCTTGGTTTTACAGGCTCAGAATGGCTTGTCTTGGTGGTTGCTTTGCTTCCTGGCAGCCTCCTGTCTTCATACTCACACAAGGTTCTCTGATGCAGCTTTTCTTTGACTCCTCTGCATTTGAATTACATGATTTCTGTCCCATGCTGCCCCTGGTAGTGGGATGGTGTCTGAGTGCAGATGAGCAGTCCCTCCTCTTAGTTCACTACTGCATCTCATGCTTGTTTGGTTTAAGGTTTAATAAGCTTCTAATGAGCATATACAAATAACATGTCTGCCCCTAATACTTACAGAGCCAAATTGTGAGCATCCTTTACAGCCTGCTTCCTATAGATTCCACCAACTCCAATTGTTGCTCTGAAATACAGTCATGCTCTACTATTTTTTGAAGAGACTGAACTGTTTTGAAACCCCTTATCTTGTGTTCTACTTCCAATCACATTTTTTATTTTTATTTTTGTGTCCCTCTTCTTGGTATTTCATTTTTTTCAAATCAGGTCAGACCCTTTCTTTTAATCTTAGGCCTCTTTATTTAAACAAGCTTATTTTAGTTTTCCTTTGCGATACTGGTCTGGAGAGGCAAATAGTTAGAAAGTACTTTTAAAATACAATCAGACTGCTTTTTAGTGTCTGGTTATATCAGTTAGAAAGATACACAATATCTGTGTAAGGTAGACTTCCTAGACTATTATACCTCAGTGTGTTTTTCAAAAGCGTTTCTTGTTTTCCAGTATTCTTTTCAAATTAGGTAGAATATCAAACATTTTGGTTGCTATTACCCATTTGGTATTAGAAAGGGAAAGGAGGGGATCCGAAGAGACGTATCTGGTGCATTTAACATTTTTATCTATGAATCAGCATCTAAAGTGTGCCACTGAGGTAACCTCTTGTTAGGTGTGAGCCTGGCTAATTTTGCCATCAACATTTCAACAGCTACAATTGGTATACTAATGACTGTAGTTTTGGTGATGATACATACAGGTGATGATAAGGATACGTATAATCTCTCCCAGCAGATAGTAATACAGTAAAATAACTTAAAATGCTGAATTTGTTCATTCTAAAAGGTTCTGAAGAGGAGGTGATTTTGTTTTCTAAAGGAGTGTATGCTTTTTAAATTTTTTTTTAAATAAGTGGGCTAATTGTGAGGCCATTGTGAATAAAATTGGGATGAGGAAGACAAAAAGGGATACAAAAGTAAAATAAGTCTTGGAAGAGAGCTTTATAAGGTCTGACATACTCCTAGGTAGAAAAGAACAAAAATCTGTTGTGTTGCTGGGCTCAAATGGCACCTTAAACAGAAGGGTGACAATATCAGTTGGTTTTTTCTGGTGATGAAAGAAAAGATGATGCTGGGCCTATAGTCCCAAAGTTTTTTTTCTCCCACAGTTAGAGAAAGTGTTGTTTATTTATGACTTCTGTTTTAGACAGCATGATGAAAATGTTCTTCCTGCTCATAGGAAGAGCTTCTTAGCCACTTTCTGCCAAAACAGTTAGGATGAGTTCTTGCTCCTAAAATTATTCTCCTTCGGGTGTTTGCCCACACAGCTGCCCAGTTCTTATCAAACCCTATGTCCAGGATTTCCTCTGACTTGTCCACTGCAGTCTGCCCTGGTAATAGTACCTTGAAAACTCAAGTTTATTCCTGAAACACTAACACATAATTTCTGTAGTTAAATGTGCTGTTACTTGCAGGGATTTTTTGGAGCCATAAAAGCAAACCTGGAGATTAATATTATTATATATTGATATATTAATATTATTAATGTTGATTATATATTATTAATATTTTATATATGAATATTGATTATAATATCAACAGGACTAAAAATCCCATTTTTATTTTGTGAGTGTCATTCTCACAAAGATTACATTTAGGGATTTTTTTTTCCCTTTTTTCCTTCAATAAATGCTTTTGACAGGTGTCTGCTTTGGCCATAGCCAGTGGAAATGGCTTACTACTTAAAGGAGGGAAAGAGGCAGCACACAGCAATCAAATCCTCCATCATCTGACACAAGAAGCCCTCTCCATTCACGGAGTCAAAGATGCAGTGCAGCTGGTAAGTGCTTGGAGTTCAGTCAACTATTCCTTTGCTATGGTGTGTATAAAAACTATAAGCAAAACTTGAAAGTTCAAACTGTGAACTGTCGGTATTGCAACTACCACAGGTGAACACGAGAGAGGAAGTGGAAGATCTCTGCCGTTTGGATAAGCTGATAGATCTGATCATTCCACGTGGTTCATCACAGCTGGTCAGGAATATCCAGAAAGCTGCCAAGGGAATCCCAGTGATGGGACACAGCGAAGGGATCTGCCACGTGTACGTGGACACGGATGCCAGCGTTGAGAAGGTCACACGGATAAGTAAGCTGTGAGAGGGTGACTTAAACCTCATGCGTGTAATTCAACTTCGTGTTTGGAGTATGCATTGTAGTTATGGTAATTTATTATGCATATGCTGTTCAAAATCCTTGTCATGAATGTTATGTAACCAATTATCTACTCTTAAACTTCAGTCAGAGACTCAAAGTGTGAATATCCTGCTGCCTGTAACGCTCTGGAAACTCTCCTGATCCATCGCGACTTGCTGAGAACCCCGTTGTTTGATCAGATCATAGACATGTTGAGAGTAGAACAGGTTAGTCACTCATACTTGTGTTTTGTTTTGGTTTTTTCTAACAACTTTAGAAGCATTTGGTTTGACAGGTGTAGCCTTGTTTGGTTTTATGATGGCATAACACTTTAGTACCCATAAGTGTCTTTGTACACGTAGATGAACTTAGGGAGAACTTTGCTTCTCCACACAACATCAAGTTTTTCTGTAGAAATTGTCTGAAAGCAGCTTGTTCAGGACAGCTACAGGCTGTTACTGGGATACAAATACTTACTTGTATGTAGCAAAAATAATCTTCTGCCTTAGAAGAGCATATATACACAACCCTTTCAAATTCTGACTGAATTGTTGTTAACCTCCCGGATGCAAAGCTGCCTCTTCTTAAATCTGTTCCTTTAGCTTCTTACCCGGGTGAATTCACTTCCTGCTTTTATCCTTTCTGAATTTGCTCCATCCTTGTGGGTTTTTTTAAATTTTCTTCTTGCATGCCCTTTATTCACATCCATTTTCCCTTCTAGTGTGTCCAAGGAACATCAAAAGGCCAGTATACTAATGAGTTGTCTAGACATGAGCAGTGGTTTTCAGTAAAGGTAGCAGAGATGCATCAGGAGGGAAATATCCATTAAATAGTATGAATTGCACATAAATCAAGGGTTTTAACACGGCAGTATGTATTTAACAAATAGAGTGTACAGGCAGTGATTAATGCAGGTAAAATAGGGAGGCCATGTGTTTTGATGATGTTAAAAGGGTTACAGTAAAAGAAACTGATAGGCAGGAGCTAGTTCTCAATGGATTTTTTTTAATGTCTTGTTTGGTTGTTTCTTGGGAAGAGTAGAGTGCAGGGTAGGTCTTTGGATTTCAGATGCGAGGAATATGAGTACTAGTGCATTTCCACCACCACCACCCACCCACCCAGCTCCTAATACAGTAAGGGAGGATGTTACCTCTGTCTAATCTGACCTGACAACAAGAAACATGCAAATATTGGGCAGGATTATGCAATTAAAGTAATTTATAGTTGCACAAGGAAATGCTGTTTTATAGATACCTTCTTAAAATCCTTCAAATTTAGTAAATTTGTGCCTTATTTCCCATTTATGTTTGTCTTGTCAAAAATTGCTTGTGTTTCATTTGCATGGGGATTTCTCTGCTGTATCTGTTCTAAATTATCTCTCATTGTTCAGGTGGCTCATCTGCTATAATTAAACTCAGAGGTTGATAATGCGTTAAATCTTTATAACAAATGAAAAATACCTGTGTGAGTTTTCTTGGTTTTGGACCCAGTAACTCCTCTGTGTCTGAAATGTGCTTCAGAGGGGACTGGTATCATTTTACAAAATAAAAGGTTAAAAGCTGATCAAGATCTTAGACTTCTGTAGGTGCAAGGTTGGAAACATTCCTTTTGTTACTCGCTTTCTTAAAATCAGGACTGGCTGCATTTTATTGAACCTGTTTTCCCAGCACTAGTGTTGTACTGTCTTCTTGTCCGAGAACTTTCTGAGCAATGTGATGCTTTAAATAATTTGAAATGAGTCCTGAGTTGGGAGCTTGTCATGATAGGCAGCCAACCTGGCACATCAGCTATTGGACCCTGTTTCTAGTTCACCAATCTGCCAAGTTTCCCAAAATATGGGCGTATTTTTCTTACATTGCATGTTGTGGGTTGACTCCAGTCAGTGGCTAAGCACTATCCAGCTGTGTGTTTTACTCTGCCCTGCCCCAATTGGGACAGAGGGAGAGAATTAGAGCAAAAGCAAGGAACCTTGTGGGTTGAAAGATAAGTTTAATAAGTGAAGGAAAGAGGAAGAATAAAGGGCATGAAGAGGAGGGAAAAAAACCAACAATCCCCCCCCCTGAAAACAAAACAGAAAACCCACCAGCCTCCCAGAACACCTGCAAGTGAGGCAAAGCCAATTACTTGTGGTCTGCCACAAGCAGACCAATGCCCAGTCGGTCTCTGAGCAATGCCTGCCTTCTTCAAAACCTTCTCCCCTCAGTTTGAATTGCTGTGCATGACATTGTCTGGCATGGAATACCCCTTTGTCAGTTCTGGTCAGCTCCTGTTGTTGTGTCTCCTCCCAGCTACCTGCACACTCCCAACCTTCTTGCTGCATGGGGACAGAGGAGGGGGGGGAAGAGAAAGCCTTGATGGTGTGCAAGCTCTGTTCAGGAACAGCCAAAACACTGGTGTGTTTGTAACAATGTTTTAGTCACAAGTCCAGAACATTGCACCACAGGGACTGCCGTCCATCCCACACAGAGTACAAGAAGCTACACTTTTCACCTGGAAGGCTCTGTTATGGTCAGTAGCACAGAATGTTTCTGGTATTGCAGGTGAAGATTCACGCTGGCCCAAAGTTTGCATCTTACCTGACATTCAGCCCTTCAGAAGTGAAATCTCTGCGCACGGAATACGGGGACCTGGAGTGCTGCATTGAGGTGGTGGACAGCGTTCACGAGGCCGTTGAACATATCCACAAGTATGGAAGTTCTCACACGGATGTTATTATCACAGAGAATGGTTAGTGACCAGTCTCCTTCCTTAAGCTACTGTTTTGGTTTGGCTGCCAATTCCTGATTTTAGTGTAACTAATTACATTGTAGTAGTTCTTCTCTCGGGTCTGTGCCAGTTCAAAACCTAACTAGGGCTGTGCCGAGACTCTCCAACCAAACCAAGCCCAGAACTCCTGAAAATCAGCTGCGTAAGGTCACGTTGATCTGCATCTGAACAGTGTGTGAGTCAAGCAGGCTTCTGTTCCTGAACCTCCTGCTGAGCTTAAATGAGTGTCACTAAAAGGCATGTGTTTGATACCATATAACCCACTGCCACGAGAGCTGGTGCACCGGTGATCTGTAGGGACTGTACTGGAAATAGAGCTGATCCTAAATGTTTGTCTTGTCACTAAGGGCAACTGACCTGCAGTTCACAGACTTGCATGTGGTATTTCTACGTTGTGGTTCCCAAATATTACCTGCAATAGCAATTGAGTTTAGGATTTTTCATTATCTAGAACAATTCCATGTTTTAGACTAATGGAGACCTGACTCTAGTTTAACAGTTTGACTGACAGATGTGGTTTGGGGCAGCTGTTTTTTCTCCCCAGTCGTACAACTAAATCCCTCTTTGAAAGTTCTAGGCTGGATGATTTAGAATTAGACATTTTTTTGCTTTCTTCTGGTCTTCACAAGCTTCTTTTAACATTTGCAGTTGTGTCTACTTGGTAAGCATACTGGGAAGGAGGTATAAATGAGCATGGCTTAGCCCAGGCTTTTTAAATACTGTCTGATAAGGTTGCACATGAAAGTTGTATTGTTACATCTGTTCACTGGTTTGTGTTGTATTTATTGGAGTGCATGACCATTCTGTAGGTAATGGATTTTTTTTTTGTCTCTGCCACTTTCCCAGAGGAAACAGCAGAGTTCTTCCTCCAGCATGTCGACAGCGCTTGTGTTTTCTGGAATGCCAGTACCCGATTCTCTGATGGCTACAGATTTGGACTTGGTAAGAGAGAAAATATTGCAGGGATGCAACTGCATAATTTGCTGGAGTGTGTGAAAAGTGTGGCAGTACAAGCCCTGGAAGATAGGATTAGTCTCTTATCTTAGTGTCTAATAAGAGGTTTTCAGGAAAGGTTCTGTACGAAAGCTGAAGCCTAGACACACAAAGCTGGTTTGAATCCTTTGAACCTCTGTTCAATCAGAGTAAAGTGTGCTGCATGCATATGGTGATAGAACAGTGCAACCCAGGATGTGAAACTAGTAAACAGTTTTCCTTTTGTTTCTCTTCCCAATGATGCTGTAAAGAATGACATGTTTCGGTCCTGCTGGGCAGACTGAGCTGCTGTTCAGTGTGCCAGCCCTGCAGTGTTGAGGAATGAAGGGCAGGAAGGAAACTGAGGATGAGTTGCTTAAATAAACAGGTGCACTTCTCTGAATTGCAGAAGACAAGAGAAACATTCTTTCCTGAGGTAGAAAGCCTGAAGTCTCCACTGCAGGCTGTTAATCTGTTATCTGGAACATTCAGTGTTCCATGTGATTCAAAAATTTTAGTTAAGATCTTGAAATATCTCCTCAGTGTGATAGAAAAAGATGTAAGTTCATAATCTTGACCAATTTAGCTATTATCTTTTTGTTTTAAAGGATTAAACTCTCAGGAAACAAGTCTAAGTTCCATGTAAGAGATACCTCTCTCTCTTGCATCTTTCTTTCTGAAAGTAACTGTAGCAGCCAGAAGTATAAACATTGCAATTTATAATGAAATAGTTAACCTCCTCTAACTTTTATATTGGGTAAACAGAACTTCTGGCATTTGGAGAGGAGCAGATAATGGCGGGTCACTGAAAGGCAGGTGGCTTTTTGACATAAAGGTGTAAAACTGCTTAGTATGAAGTGAACATCATCAGGAGATTAACTGCTTTTGTTTTGGGTGTTTCCTACAGGTGCTGAAGTGGGAATTAGTACTTCTCGTATCCACGCACGTGGACCAGTGGGAATTGAAGGACTCTTAACTACAAAGTGGTTGCTGAGGGGGGACAATCATGTTGTTTCTGACTTCTCAGAGCACGGGACCATGAAGTATCTTCATGAGAGCCTCCCGCTCCCTCAGAGAAATGCCAACTGAGAATGTTGGGGTTGGAGTTAAAACCCGGGGGGGGGTATAATTATTTCCTGAAGATGTCCAGGCTTCAGGACACTCTCTGGTGAAGGAGTTTGTCTTTCATCTTCAAGAGCATTGTCCTTGGTCATTTGCAGTACAGTTAATACAAAATGATCGCATCGATGAGATTCCCCCCCCCCTTTCAGTTTCCTTAAACAGTATCTGCAAGCTGACCTCACTCCTCCCACAGACAGATTTTTCCAAATCATGCAGGTAACGTAAGAAAGGACTTCAACATCTGCTGCATTCTTTTTTTGTCCCAATGCTCCCTATAGCAAATATGCTTGGTGGTGGAGCATAATTTTTTTTTTCATAAGTCTTTGTTTTATTCAAGTATCTGTTCTGGAGAACAGACTCAATAGTTTTGGTTTTGAGCGGTTTTTTCTTCAGTTTTATGATCATGGCAGCTTTTGAAAGCCAGAAAGCTTTACGCTTAGTTTCTGTGTATTTGATAACTCTTGAGACAGGGGGACAGATGTTCCAAATGTGTAGTAAGCTTTTGACCAAGAAACCTTTTATATCTATTTCTTTGTATTGTTGACTATTGTAGATAAATAACATAACTGTCTGCTGCATGAATTTTGTTATTTATTTGTACGAAAGGTTTATTTTTCTTTGGTTTTATATAAAACTTAACCTTCCACAACCCCTCCTCCGGCAGCAATTCTACTTCTATGATGGCTTGTCTAGAATGAAGCTCTGGCTCTGTAGGAACGGTTCCCTTGGCCGCAGAGTGGAGGAGCTCCCTGCAGGGCTCAGTGTGTCCCGCTCTGGATACACTACATTCCTGCTGGATGCAGCATGTCCCACTCTCCGGTTTGGAGGTCGCTATGGGGCACCTGTGGGTCTCTGGGATGTTCTGGGGCCCTGGGGAGCCCCTGAAGGTCCCTGTGGCCAGCCGGGTGTCCTTGGGGGTCCCGGTGGGTCACTGACAGGGCGCTGCGGGACCCCCGTGGGTGCCGATAAGCCCCGCCCTCCTTTATGCAAATAAACTCCATATATGGGCAGCCTGCCGAAGGGGCGGACCCACGCTCCTTTATGCAAATGAGACCACGTGACAGAGCCTGCTGGAGGCGGTGCCGAGGCGGTCGCGCCCCCTTATGCAAATAAAATCCATATATGGCGACCGTGTCACGTGGTGGTGAAGCCGCGCGCTGATTGGTGAAGAGGGAAAGCGGCGGGGGGGCGGGAGGAGGCACCGCGGAAGCTCCTGAAGCGCTTTGGAGCCCCCAAAAAAGGCGCGGTGTCCCCCCGGGTCCCTCCATCTCTCCACCTGGCCCCTACTTGCCGCTGTTTCCTTCCCCTCCTTCTTCCCGGCCGCCGCACTCTCATTGGCCGCCGGCGTGAGGCGAGCGGCGCTTCCATTGGCTTAGCGCTTCGCGCGCCTCCGCAAAGACGGCGCTGATTGGTCAGCGCCGCCACGGCTCCCGGCGCTTTCCTGTGTCTAAGGGGAGCCGCGCGCTGATTGGCTGAGCAGCGAAAGCCCGCGAAGGCGCCGCTCTGGCAGAGGGCGGGGTGTGCTGAGGCGAGCGTCGCGCTGATTGGCCGCCGGGCGGAAAAGGGGGGGAGCGCCCGGGGTGATATAAGGAGCGGCGCGGGGCGCGCTCTCCAGTCTGGCGGCGGCGGTGGCAGACGCTAAGCGGCGGTTTAATTAATTAATTAGCAAATTTAATTAACGGGAGCTCGCGGGTTTGACTAAGGGATTAGTTAAGGCGTTAGTTGGCGCCGCGGAGGGTTTTGAGGCAGTTTTGGGGCTTAGTCGGGGAAATCCGGAAGGGTTTGCGGCCGGTTTCGAGCCCATTTATTGACTTAAATTAATTTGTTGCCTTAATTTAATCCCCTAAGGGAATAATTTAATTATTTAGTCGATTAATTAGTTTTAATCGCGGGTGTTTGGCGGAGCTTTGGGGTATTGTTTGAGGATTTTCGGGTGTTTTCTGAGGGGGCTTAGGGCTAAAAACACTTTTAAACCCTGTTTCTCCTCAAGTTAAGGCGAATTGCCTCAAATTTTTTCAGTTGTAGGTAACTTTTGCCTCAGGTTCTTTAATTCTGATTAAATCTGCTCCATTTAAACGTGGTTTCAGGGCTTTTTTGCCCCATTTCGAAGCCAAATTTCTCTTTTAAACACTTTACCTGAAGTTCCACCTTAATTAAACCAACTAACCCTAAAACTTAAATATTTATTAATTAGATAAAGTGCAGTTATTTAACAAGCATTTTAGGTGTTTTTTGGTGTTTTCTTGAGGCATTTCAGTGCCCAAAGCACCTTTACCCCTCAGTTTTTTAATACCACTGCTGTAATTTATTAATATTAATTCAGCATTAACTTGGGGGGATTTCTATGGGGATTTGAGACTTTTCAGAGGCGTTTTTGAGGTATTTCAATCGCCTTTTCATCCTCCCCTTTCTTAAATAACTTAAATATTTCCTTAATTTATTTCTATTTATT
>NW_016690205.1:7351709-7363390 GCF_001604755.1 Lepidothrix coronata
CCCCGCCATGTTCTACTACCCTGAGGTGCTCCGGCGTCACACGGGGTGTTTCGGCACCATCTGGTAGGGGAGGTGGTTTTGGGGGCGCTTCGGACCGTTCTGTCTCGGGTTTGGGGGGGTTTCGGGTGGTTTCGGGTGGGTTTCGACTCTTTTTTCCGGCCGTTCCGGGCCGTTCCCGCAGGTTGGCCGCCACCTGCAGCTCGCGGCTGCTGCGCCGGGAGTACCTGGGGGTGGACGTGCCGCGCACCTGGTAAGGGGGGCCCGGCAGCCAATCACCTCGCCCTTCCCCGCATGGCCCCGCCCCTGCCTCTCCCATTGGCCGGCTGTTCTCTGGCCCCGCCCAAAGCCGCGGTGATGTCAACCGTGATTGGTCGCGGCGGGCGGGAAAAGCCTCAAAACTTTGAGACAGCCCAAGACGCCCCCTCGCCCACCCAAACCGCCCCAAGCCTGCTGCCAAAATACCCCGAAATATTCCCAATCATCCCCCACCCCCCCATAATACTCCAAAAACTCCCACTGGCCCCCGTGCCCGCCTCGCTCCCATTGGCCCTTGTTCTCCAACCCCGCCCAGTGCCTCCGTGGTGTCGTTCGTGAATGGTCGCAGCGGGTGGGAGGTCCCGCCCCCGCCGGCAGGAGCTCCGCCCCCCCGGTGCTCGCTGTACCTGGCGGCGATGCTGCAGCTCGGGCTGGTCCGGGTGTACGTGCGGCAGTGCGGGAACCTGCTCGGTACGGGCTGGGCGGGGCTTGAGTGGGATTTTGGGGGGGTCCCCGGGGGGGAAAGTTGGGATGTTTGGGGGATCCGGGGGTGGGCTGGGGGGTGTTGGGGAACCCTGGGAGGTGTTTGGGTGTTTGGGGGTCCCGTTCCAGCCGCAGCTCCTCCCCCGCCCAGAGGATGCCTCGCAGATCCTGGACCGGCTGCACCGCGCACGGCCCCCGCTGGTGGAGATCGACATGAGCCCCTCCCGCCGGTCAGAGACCCCCGAAACAACCCAAAATACCCCAAAACACCCCAAAACGGCCCTAAACACCCCTGAAACAACCCCCAAATGCCCTCAAAACAGATCGAAACAGCCCTAAGCCACCCCCTAAACGTCCAAAAGTACCCCAAAGCACACCCAAACCACCCCAAAATACCCAACAAACAAAACATCCCACAACACCCCAAAAACACACCTAGAGACCCCAAAACTACCTTAAAAACCACCGCAAAAAACACCCCCAAACCTCAAAAGCCAACACAAACCACCAAAAATCCATCCTGAAATACCCCAGAAACACCCTCGAACATCCCCAAACCCCTCTGGGACCCCTAAACACCCCTGGGACCTCCCAAACTTCCTCAGGGTACCCCTAACCTGCCTCCAAAGCCCCCCCAACCCCTGTGCCTCACTGGTACACCCTTGAGGTCTCACCTGTGACCCCCCAATTCCCCCAAGCACCTCCTGAACCCCTTTTTCCCCCCAGGACCCAGCTGCTCCCCGATTCCCAGGCTCTGATGGTGCAGCTGGAATTGGCCCCCGACCCCTTTTTTGGGGTGATGGGAGTGGAGCTTCCTCAGGTACTGCCCCCCCCATCCCCCCAGAGTCCCATAGTGACCCCACATTTCCCCATTTTCCCCAAATTTCCTCAGATTTTCCCGAGACTTCCCCAAATTTGCCCAATTTTCCCTCAACTTCTCCATTTTTACCCCACTTTACCCCAAATTTCCACAATTTCCCCATTTTTGGTCCTGGGTGGCTGTGGCCACTTCCCACAGCCTTAGTGTTTGATTGGAGGAGCTCTGGGGCAGGGCCTGGTTGCCAGGTTCCTGCCCAGAATTGCCTAGAACTTGCCCAAAATTTCATTGAGTTTGCCTCAAATTTCCCCATTTGCCCTGCAGAATTTCCCCATTTTTCCTCAGTTTCCCCTAAATTTTATCAGTTTTCCCAGATTTCCTCATCTTCACCCTAATTTATCCATTTTTGCCCCAGTTTCCCAAAACACCTCCAAATGTGCCTCAGTTCCACAAGTTGGCCCAAAAATTCCTCGAATTTGCCCCGAATTTCCCCATTTCTGCGTCAGTTTTCCTCAGATTTCATCAATTTCCCCGTAATTTTCTCGTTTTATCTCTAATTTCCTCAGTTTTGCCTAAATTTGCCTAATTTTTCTCCAGTCCTTCCCATCTTTGGCCCCAGTTCCCCAAATTCTCCCCAAAGTTCCCCATTTTCGCCCAAATTTCTCAAAATTGTTCACAGATTTCCCCATAGTGACCCCAGGCCAGTTCAGATTGGTTCATACTGGTTTATACTGGTCTGTGCCTCCTCCACAGGTAGAGGAGCTCCTGCCCCCACCCATTGAGATCGAGTTCCCCCGAGGTGAGCTCTGTGCTGTACTGGGCTGTACTGGTTTGTACTGGTGGGTGTAGGTGGGGTTAGGGCTGGAAGGGGGATGGTTGTTGGTCTATTCTGGTCCATACTGGATTGTGGTGGTGGGCTCAGGAGGTTTAGGACTGGTATAGAGGTTGTGTATGGGTGGTCAGTGCTCCATACTGGTTTATACTGGTTGGTACTGGTCTGTAGTGATCTGTTCTCATTCACATTAGTCCATACTGATCCGTACTGGTGGGTGCCAGGAGCTCTGGGGGGTGAATGCCCGTCTGTAGTGCTCCTCACTCTGGACTGGGCTGTGCTGGTCTGTTCCCCCAGGGCCCCCCGTGACGGTGTCCCCCGAGTACATCACCCTGCGGGAACCCGAAGTGCCGCCGCTGCCGCCGCCCCTGGAGGTGCCACAATTTGGGGTTCTGGGAGGTCCTGGCTGTCACCTGGGGCTCCCTGGGCATCAGCTGGGGGTCACTTGGGGATTGCTGTGGGTCTCTGGGGGGTCCCTGGGGGTCTTTGGGGGTCCCAGAGGTAATCTTTGGGTCTCTGGGGTCAGGAGGAGCTGCCTGAAGTGACCCCCAGAGAGCTGCAGCTGCTGCTCGAGGCTGAGGCCGAGGAGCTGCTGCCCCCGGGTGAGGGGGGCACTTGCGGGGCAGGGGGGGGCTTGGGGGGCAGGGGAGGCACTTGGGGGGCAGGGGAGGCACTTGGGGGGCAAGCAGGAGGGGGGGAGTTGGGGGTCATGGGGTACTTGGGCATTGGTTGGGAGGAGTTGGGAGACACTTAGGGGTTGCTATGGGCACTTGTGAGGCATTTGGGGCCCCGTGTGGGGCAGGTGTTGGGCTGGGGGATTGTGGGCACTTGGGGTCACTTGTGGGGCTGGGGGGGCCACTTGAGGGACAGGAGAGGGGGTGGGGGACCCTTAGGGGTCTGTGGGGTCATTTGAGGATCTCTGCCCACAGTGGAGGAACTGGAGGAGCTGCCGGCGCCACCCCCCATCCCCCGTGAGACTTGGGGGGCACTTATGGGATGGGAGCACTTAATGGGTCTGGGGGGGGACTTTTGGGGCTGGGGGCAATTATGAGGTGGGAGCACTTGTGGGGATGGGGAGGCATTTGTAGGTCTGGGGGGCATTTGTAGAGTGGGAACACTTATGGGTCTGTGGGGGCACTTTTGGGGTTGGTGGGGTACTTATGGGGCTGTGAGCACTTCTGGGGCAGGTCCCCCCCCACCGGAGGAGCCCGCCCTGCCTCCCCCCATTCCGGAGGTCCCGGTGCGTCGCCGCATCCCCCGTCGTCGCCTCCCGCCCCACATGGACCTCGTGCCCCACATCTCCCCCAAGCTGTTCCGGGCACAGCTGCTCCAGCCCCAAGCCCACTGTCAGCCCCTGGTGAGTGTGGGGGTTCTGACCCATAGATCTGCCCCATAGATCCCCCTGCCCTGTAGACTGCCCCATAGATACCCTCTGGCCCATAGATCTCTCCTGCTCCATAGATCTGTCCCATATATCTGCCCTATGCCCACAGATCCCTCCCTGTCCCATAGATCCATCCCATAGATCCCCCTACCCCATAAGTCTTCTCATAGATCTGCCCTATAGATTGACCCATAGATCCCATATTTCCCCCATAGTTCCCCTACGTCATACATCCCCCTATAGATCCCCCCGACCCATAGATCCACCCTGACATGGGTGGATGCCTCCCTGCCCCATAGATCTGCCCCATAGACCCCTCTTCCCCATAGATCTAGTCCAGAGGTCCCCCTGCCCTGTACATTAATACACAGATCCTGTCTCTGCCCCACAGGTGCTGCTGGAGCCGCCCCACAGGTTCCGCCGCCCCCCAAGTGAGCTCCTGAACGCCCCCACCCACGGTGAGACCCCCACAGCCACCCCATAGCAGGGGATTCCTGCCCCATAGTGGGGGTTACTGCCCCACAGTGGGTGACCTCCTGCTCTGCCCCATAGATTGGCTGCCCCCTGAGCTGTGGGAGCTGTGGGGACGCTGTGCCCGGCGTCCTGCCCCGCCTGCGGCCCCGCCCCCGGAGCTGCCCAGCGACTTGGAGGTGAGGCCCCGTAGATCCCAATCCCGCCCCATAGATCTACCCCATAGACCCCAATCCTGCCCCATAGACCCACTACCCCACACCCCTGTCCCTCTCCAGGTGCTTCGGGAGGCCCTGGAGCCGAGTCTGCCCACCCTGATCTCAGGTAAATCGGGGGTGGCTCTGGGGCACTTGGGGGGCTCTATGGGGCAGTGTGGGGTCGCTGTGGGGCACTTGCAGGTCACTCCTGGGCGGTTTGGGGGTCACTATGGGGGAGTTTTCAGTTGCTGTGGGGCAGTTTGGGGGTCGCTATGGGGCAATTAAGGGTCGCCGTGGGTAGTTTGGGGTCACTCTGGGCCAGTTGGGTCACTGTGGCGCAGTTGCGGGGTTGCTGTGGTGTTGTATCGCTATGGGGCACCCTGAGGGCAGGGCCAGGGGATCACTTTTGGCCTCTCCCCCTCCCCAGAAGTGTCCCTGGAGCCCCTCGAGGAGGAGCCACTGGAGAGACTGTGAGTGGGGGCGTGGCTGGGGCAGGGGTGTCACCAGCAGCCAATTAATGCTCGGCAGGGCCTGGAAAAGGGGCGGGGCTTATTCTGGGTGGGCGGTGATTGGTCTGTTGGGGGTGTAGTCAATCCGGGTGCAGCTAATGGACAGTGCAGGACTGGAGCTTGGTTTGGGGGCGGGGCTTTTGCTTGGGGGCAGGTCTTGCACCATCCAGGGGAGAAAGGGGTGTGTCCTGAGAAAGGGGCGGGGCTTGGGAAGGGAGCAGGATTGGGGAAAAGGGGGCAGAGCTGGAGGAAATGGGGCAGGGTTTGGGGAAAGAGGGAGGGGTACGGCAGAAAGGTGTGGGTTGGGGGACGTGGGTGGGGTCACACTGACCCCCTAAGTACTGCCCACAGGCCCCCGGCCCCACCCGTTGTCCCAGAGCTTCCGGAGCTTCCTGAGCTGGTTGAAGCTCCTCCCGACCTTCGGAGGTGAGTTGGGATTGGGATCTATGGGGTGGGTTTGCGATCTGTGGCATTAGGGAGCATTTTGGGAAAATTGGGCAAAAATGGGGAAATTTGGGGAGTAGGGGGAAAATTTGGGGATTGGGATCTGTGGGATCCGGACTGTCCCCAGACTGATCCTGGAGCACGCCCAGCGCCCGGGGGGATCGGAGCTGACGGCCATGCTGCCCCCGGGGGCGTCCCGCGCACGCGTGGCAAAGATCTTTGCCCTCAGCCTCGGTGAGTTTAGGGACATGCCCCCTTTTGCCAAACCAACGCCCCTTTCCCCACAAACCCCACCCCACCCCCTACCCCACCGGGCTCCTTCCCCAAGCCCCGCCCTTTCTACAGAAACCCAGCCCCTGGCTCTGAGCACCTTTTGCTTTAAGCCCCGCCCCTTCCCCACCTGCTCACCTTCCAGACCTGTCCCTTTTCCCCAAGCCCCACCCCTTCCCCAAGCCACACCCCCTTTCTACTCCATTTCCTTTAAGCCATACCCACTTTCCCTAACCCATCGCCCCAAGCTCTGCCCCCTTCCCACAAGCCACATCCTCTGTGTCCCAAACTCCTCCCTTTCCTGAGGACCCTCCTCTCCCCAACAGCTCCAGCCCCGCCTCCTTCCCACAAACCACACCCATTGGCCCAACCCCTCTCCCTAAGCCCTGCCCCCTAACCCCAAGCCCCACCCCTTCAGAGCTCTGTGGTGCCCATACGGTGCGCCTGGACCAGCCTCGTCCCTACGGACCAATCACTGTCTCGCTCCGTCCCCACGCGGAATAAACCCCACCTTCTTCTGGCCTGTCCTGGGCATTTATTGGCTGCCAGTGATGTCACTCGGGGGAGGGGGCAGGGCCTCTAGCACCTCTTGCAGGTGTGTGGGTGGGGCCCAGCCTGGCCACGCCTACCTGGAGGTCCACTGCGTGGGGCAGGGACTCGACAGTGATGGGAATGGGGCAGAGCCCTCTTTACCTGGGGGCACCAGGGGATACACCTGGGACATGCACAGTGCCCTGGGGCATCATGGGATGGCACCTGGGGGGAGTTGGCATCACTTGCACACATGTGGACGCACCTCGGGGGCACCTGAGGGGGGTTGGGAACACCTGGGACACATCTGGATGTCCCTCAAGGTCACCTGGACACTCCTGGGGTAACCTGGGGGGAAGGTGAGAGGGCCTAGGGGGGATGATGCTGCGGTCACCTGGACACCCCTGAGGGGGTCGGGGGGTCTCACCCCACCTGCTCGAGCGGCACCTGCAACTGGTCATGGGTGAGGGGCAGCACCTGGGACCAGTATAAACCAGTATGGAGTCATGGCTGCCCCATAATGACCTGCAAGTGCCCCATAGAGACCTCCAAGTTGCCTCCATCTGCCCCAGTACAGACCAGTATGGACCAGTGCAAATTCATGGTTGCCCCATAATGAACCACAGAGAGCCCCATGTGTCCCCATCTGCCCCAGTACAGACCAATATAAACCAGTATGGACACCCCATTACCAGCACAGCAGGTGCAAAGGGAAGGCACACAATACATTTGGGGCTTTCTGAGTGGTCGGGGGGGGGGCAGAGGATCTATGAGGGAGTTGGGAGAACCTGAGAAGTTTGGGGAAGTTTTGCATAGGTATAAGGAGGATTTGGGGTTGTTTTGGGGGGGTTAAGTAGGATTTTTGAGTTTTGGGTGCTTGGGGGATTTAGAGGGTGTTGTGGGGGCTTGGGGGGATTTTGTGGCCTTTGGAGGGGCTAAAGGAGGGATGGGGAGTTTATGTGGTCTTGGCAGGGGTTTGGGGCGGATTTGGGTAGGACTGGGGGGGGGTTGAGGTATTTGGAGGGATTTGATGGGGCTAAAGAAGGGAGTTTGAGGGGATTTGGGGGGTTTTAGGCAGCATTGTAGGGTATTTTGTGGGGGCTAAATGGGGGGTCTGGGAGATTTTGGGGTGGTCTTCAGGTGGGTGAGATTTGGAAGAATTTTGGGGGGATTATTATGGGGAGGCTAAACTGTGGGTCTGGGGAATTTGGAGTGGTCTAGGGGGGTTGGGAGAGTTTTGGGGAGATTGGGTTTGAGGGGGATCTGGGAGGATATTCTGGGGTGTTTCAGGTGGATATGGGGAGGCTGTGGGGAGTCAGAGTGGTTGAATGATTTTGTGGGGGATCTGGGGGGATTTAGGGGGGTTTGAGGAAGATTTGGGGGGGTTGGAGGGTTATGGGAGTTTTGGTTGAGATTTGGGGAGGCTAAAGAGGGACTTGGGGCTTGAGGGGGCTGAGGGGTTTTGGGGCTTTGAGTAGGGCGTTTGGGAGGGTTTGGAGAAGTTTGAGGGGGGATTTTGAGGGGGTCTGGGGATGTTTGGGGGGGAGTGCCTCCAGTTTCTCCCCAGTGCAGCCCAAACACTTCAGAAAAAGGGGGTTTTCAGGAGAAAAGGGCTTTAAATCAAGAGGAAAACCTATTATTCTATTATTTTAAAGATTAAGTCAAGGGGAAAACCGCCTTTGATACCACTTTAAGGCTTTAAATTAAGGAGGGGAAAAGTGGGAAACACGAGGGAGAAAAGGGTGGGAACTGTGAAGGGGAAAGGGTGTGAAATAGGAGGTAAAAAACGACAGGAACTGTGAGGGGGAAAAGGCGGGAAACATGAGATGCTTGTGGTGACCCCTAAAGTTCCCCAGGCATCTCTCCCAGCACCCCTTGAAAACACATCAGCACCTCAACCCTCTCCTAGCACCCTCCAAACCATCCCAGCACCCCCAACCCCTCTCTAGCCACCCCACCCCTCCAAAAAGCCTTCTAGCACCTCTAGCCCCCCTCTGGAACTCTAAAAACCCTCCAGCACCCCCTAAAACCTGCTTAGCACCCCAAAACCCCCTCCTAGAATCCTGCAAAACATCCCAGCGCCCTCTTAAACTTCTTTAGCAACCCCAGCACACCTCCTAGCACCTTTCAAACCATCCCAAACCATGCATAAACCTGTTTTTAAACCCCAGCACACCTCAAAACTCTTTTAGCACCCTCAAGCCCCCTTTAGCACCCTCTAAGCTATCCCAGCACCCTCAAAACACAACGAGCATCCCCAAACCTCTCCTAGCACCACTCAAAAGAATCCAGCACCCCTAAACTCCCCTCAAACCTCCCCAGCACACCCCAAAATCCTTTTAGAACCTTCTAGCCCCCCTCAGGCACCCCCAGATCTCTCCTCAAGTACCGGAACACACCCCATACTACCAGCCAAACCATCCCAGCACATTCAAACCACTCTCAAACCTCCCCAGCACCCCCCAAATCCATTTTAGCGCACTGTAGTCCACCTTTAATAGTTTCAACTGCCTCCCAGCACCCATGAAAATGCCATTAGCACCCCCAAGGCCCTCCCCACGCCCTCTAAAACCTCTCTGGCACCCCAAGCCCCCTCAAACAAGACAGTGGCTGTGAGGTGCCCATAAGGCACTCCCTGACATCTCCCATAAGGACATGGTGGCCTCATGGAGGCGACTCACCCGCATCTGCCTGCCGAGTTTGGTGGAACCAGTCTGGGCTGATGGAGGGAACCCCAGCCTGGGGAGAGCACGGAATGCCTTTTATGGCTTTTTGCAAAGCACCTCACGTCTGTGCAAAGCTTCTGTCAGCTCCTCGGAGCATCCCATTGCTCATCCATCAAATTCATGCCCGCCTGCAGGTAACTAAGTGCCCAAACCTCATACACCCTGCTGTGTCCTGCTTCTCCCAGAGGAGGGCATGAAAATAAGGGTGAAGTATTAGGCTTATGAGTGTAGACCTGTGTCAGTCCCTTGGAGCTGCTGTTCGTGGGAGTTCAGATGTCCATCATAAAAGCTTTATGCTTTTCAGTCAGTAAGTTCTTAAAATATCTTACAGTGGTACTCCAAGACCTTACTGAGACAGCAGCACCTGTGCTAAAAGCAGTTGAGGTCCAGGAAGAGACTGGGACAAAATGGAAGAAATCAGCATCGCTTCCAAGGGGTTTCCAGGCTTTCCTGAGTAGTGCCAGCAGTGTTGGAACTGGTGCCAGAGTCCTAACGTGTTTCTCATTTCTCATTGCTTCAGCCTCGTCCTTACCCTGTGTGTACATTCTGAGTTCAGCTGGGAAAAGATTTTCCTGGAAATAGAAATCTTTCTCATACAGAGAGATTAAATATTCTGAGCTTCCCTTCAGAGCTGATGCACTTTGTAAAAGTCATCAGCACCAAGGCTTTTTGCTCTCAGGCAGGAAGAAAAGCCAGTGCCCTTCCTCCCCAGGCCCCAGCACAGCTGGGCTTCCAGGAGCCGATGGTGTTGATGCTCTTTGAGTCTGTGCCCGTGGGTGCGGTGACGTCGTGTTCCTCCCTGTGCTCCAGGGCAGCTAAAACCTCCAGCGCATTCCCTGGGCTTTTTGGGAGCCTGAGGTATTGCAGCACTGGGAATAGGGAAGAAAAAAACAAACCCAAGAGTAAACCGTGGGGGAAATCTCTTTTCTCACTGTTTTTTGTATCACACTTGAAACTTTAAAAAAAAGGTCAGCACTGTAATTTACAACTGACTTGCACTGGTTATACGGAAAGTGCCTAACAGTTGTAGGGTACAGTTTAGTGGTTGTATTTAAGCACTTTGGTGTTTGTTTAAAGAGGGAGGCAATGGAATGTTATGGGGTTTTCCCCCCAAGACTTTGAGGTGCTGCCATGAATTACTTTATTTCTGCCTCCCTCCCGATGGTCGGAAGTTTCCCAGCAGTCCCTCGGCAGCTCTTGGGCAGTGCAGCTGCCAGAGGTCCCTCCAGACTGTGGGATAGACAAAAACCGCATGGCAAAGGAGAACCTGGATTCGGGAGATGGAGAATTTGATGGCATCAGTTTAACTGTGCCAGTACATTGAGTGCGCATGCGCAGGGACTTGAATGGCTCTCCAGTGCCGCCTGCTGATCAAACAGCGGTCCTGCAGCGAAAGGACCTGCGCATGCGCGGTGCCCGCCGGGGCCACACGGAGGGATGGAGAGTGGGGGACGGGAGCGGGGAGCGGGCAGTGGGGGACGGGAGCGGGGAGCGGGCAGTGGGGGACGGGAGCGGGGAGCGGGCAGTGGGGGACGGGAGCGGGGAACGGGCAGTGGCCCGGCGGGGCCCGGGGCAGCCCCGCGGGGGGCGGCCGGGCGGGCGGCACGGAGTAGGGAAGGAGCGGCCCGACCGGTTCCCGGGACACCGGGGAGGTGGGGTCTTCCGTCTATCCCGGGGACAAAACATTAACATTTTGAGGTAAAACCGAGGCAATTTAATGAGGGACATTCGGGGGAAAGGGCGGGGAATCGAGGTTCTCTGAGCAGGACTAGAAGGGACAATTTTGGGGTAAAACCTGAGCTAGTCAGGGGAGGTTTAGGGGTCCAACCTGCGCCCTGCACAGGGATTGGAAGGAAGGTTTCTGAGGGAAAAGCAGAGACAAATTGGCAGGGGGAGCAGAGGTGACATTTTTCACAGAAACGCTAAGGTAATTTGGATTAAACAAAATCACCTTTTTTGTGGGGTGAATCCGTGGGCATCTTGAAGAAAAAGGAGCCTTTCTGAGAGAAAGGCTGGGAATTCAGACAAGACCGCAGCAGCATTTTGGACAGAAAACCGGAGGTAACTTAGTGGGGACACAGGTGACCCTTTTAGCTGAAAACCTGGAGTAATTTCGAGGGGACATAGGCACTGTTTTATGTAGGAAGGTGGGAGGCAAAGTAGAGGGGAAAGAGGTGGCGTTTTGGACAGAATGGCTGAGGTGGTTGGTAATGGATCGACTGCCAGCTGCAGACTGAGCCCTGGAGCCTGAATCCGTTCCAGTGAGCAGGGGTTGTCCCAAATGCCATGCCCTGGCTCATAATTTGGTAAGATTGTGTTCCTCCAACCAGACCCCCAGATGCTGCTTTAGTGTTCCTCTCACCTTTACCTCCTGTGACTGTCCTGGTGTTGCAGCTCAATAAAGTCCATTTTAGCATTTATTGATTTTCATTATTGTGTGTAATAGAAGTACTGCTCAGTTTCTCTAAACCATTCCCCTCCTTCAATAGCTGCATCACTGGTCCAAAATTTATGTTTATAGACACTCCTTTTCTAACAGGACACACCATTTTCCTTTTGCCCTTTCCAGGTTGTTTGCAGGTCCTGCCCAGAATGAGCATCCATGTGCTTGGACAATGATTCCCCAGAAGAAAGGGGAGCCTTGGCCTCAAGCGCCCAGCTCAGGTGGATGGGACAGAATTGGGGTGGTCGCATAAGGCATGAACACGTTCTGAGTTAAAAAGAGAAACTAACAAGACTATGGAAATCTCTCGCACTTGGGA
>NW_016690205.1:7363400-7364544 GCF_001604755.1 Lepidothrix coronata
TTCGGGCGCTCCCGAGGCTCCCGGGAACGGACCTCAGCACCGCCCTGGTTTGAGTGGAAATTGTCTGTGTTCCTTGTGTTCGAATCCGCAGCGGGAGTGGCGCGGGAGTGCGGCAGACTCCGCGAGACACCTGCCTGATTAGAAGGGGTCCCTCCAACCGCCCGCCGGGCATGGACGGACGCACAAAGCCCTACTTACGGGGCCACCCCCCCGAGGCCCGGCACTCCCAACAAAAGCCTCGCGGCCTAAGGCCGCTAAGGGGGACAGGGCCCCAGCCCCACGCTGCCACGTCAGGGGATCGGGAGAGCTGCGTTTCCCCCGTCGCGTGCAGAGACAGGGACTCTGACCCTCCTTACAGGGCGGTTGCCCCTCTGTCCGGGCAGCCACAGGAGCGCCATGGCCAAAGGCCAACGCCAAGGACCCAGCCCTGCTTACAGGAAGGTCGCCCAGTGCCAAGCCGGCGGGCGCAGCCGGAAGCTGCCCGCCGGACTCTTACGGATCCCCGCCCCGGGGATGGCAGGGAGGGGCCTTTGCCCAGAGGGCCTTTCTCCTGTCCTCTCTTGAGGGAGGAGCCGCCGCTCTTCTTCCTCGCTCTGACCGCGCTGTCCCACTCCACAGCTCTGCTTTCTTCGCGGAGGACTGCTGCCAAGGCAAGAAGACGCAGCTCGGACTCAGAAGCTCTGAGTCCTTAGACTGAAGGAGAGCAGGACCCAGAGGCAGCTGCCCCAGCCACCACCTGCCCGCCGACTAGCAGGACCCCCACACCTCCACGCAACCCTCCAACTTCAGCTTGTCTCACTCTGGCGTCTTCCTGCATCAGCGCGGCAGTCCCACACGATGCCTCTTCTGCCCTCTTCTCCAACGGCTTCTGCGAGGGCGGGACGACACACGTGGGCCCGAGAAACACCAGCTCCTCCATACCAAGGCAACCAGAAACCCACGGCCCCGGAGGCACATCTCCAAGATACTACCCACCCAACCACAGGGTCCTCCACTTCCACAAAACTCTCCGATCTTCACTTGGTCTCACCAGAGCGACGCAGTCCCATCCGCCGCTGGGAGCCGGGCCCTCTGGGCAAAGGCAGCTGGGCATGCAAGGCAGTGGTCAAAGAGGCTGCACCCCTGCTTACAGGGGGCTCCGGCC
>NW_016690206.1:0-30480 GCF_001604755.1 Lepidothrix coronata
GATGATCTTTGTGGGTCCCTTCCAATCCAGAATATCCTGTGAAATTTCTGTAATGGAGCAGATCACAGGTGCTGTATATGAATATGAATTTCCTCTTTCTCATTAAAGCAAGCAATAACCCTTATGGTTTATCATGCAGTCCTTTTGTTTACATCTGAGTGAAGATTGATGTGTAAAGCTCAGGTGTGAGTAAACTGATATGATGAGTAGAGGGGTGCTTCTGACCATCCGACACTTTTGTGCCTTGTCTGGGAGCCAGACCTTTCAAGGGATATTGTGATCGTAGCACTGCAACAGTTACAGAAGACTGACTAAATTCTTATTTTATGTTGCCTTTTGATTCATATGATAAGAATAGTGAGTAGGTTGTTATTATAAAATTACTATGTTGCACTGGAAGATTGGGTTCATACTTTCAAGTGTTTCTTAACGTTCATTTAATTCTGTCTGGAGGGAGTTGGGGGGATTTCCATCAGTTTTAATCAAGGGGCCTACATTTTAATTCCTAATATGTATTTATGACCTCTTAAAAGAATTTTTTTCATTAATATGAAAGTTATTCATAGTTTACTTCAAAGGATAAGGGTATTTTAGCTTGACTGTTTCACCTGTAGTTCTTGATTTCCAATACAAAACAGATCACTGAGACTACAGGTTGCATTCCTTGATAGAATTAGGTCGGTAAAGCAGCAATCAAAACATGTTGCACAAACCAAATTGCTACACCGATGGTGGTTTAAGAAATCCTTTTTATTGTAAACAGGAACTCAGCACTTTTTTGGAAATGTCTTACCCTGTGGATAGCTGCTCAGCATAATTTATGATTTCTCACTTAGCGTGCTTATGAAATGACTATAAAACTGAGCTTCATTTTGTACAGGGCTTTTGTGTTTATGTCTGCTGTGTCAGCCATTTGGCTGCAGAAAAATGGTACCACTACCTCAAGGGAGAGTAAGTTAGCACTGTTAGCCAAAAATGAGACAGTTTGTCAGGACAGTAAGGTAAGTGAACTATTCTTCTGTAAAGCTTGTTTTATGAGATGAGCCCAGCAATCATACTGTCTTTTCATACAGTAACTCATTTGATACTTCCTGCCTACCGAAACTCCCAGAGAAGTCTTTTCTGCCATATCCTGAGGCAATGTAGTAAAAAGAAAGGCCTATTGATGGGATTTTTGAGAAACCAACTGCAAGTAAATGTAGTTTCTGATTTTATCTGGAGAACAGTTGGACTGGTCCTAATCCATCAGATTTACAGCTTTCTACTTGTTTATACTGCAGTCATAAAAGTGGGAATCTGTCCGGAGTACATTTGGTAGCTTTAGAGGTGCAGGAGTTAGCTCTTTTCACAGCAGCACCATAGCCACATTCATGAGGAAGCTCTGTAGGAGCTAATTTTATCCTTCTGAGAATTTTAACCGCCTCCTGTAGAATTTCGCATGTATTTTGCCCTACTGCTTCCACTTGTGTGGACACCAGTATGTTATACTGCTCTGTGCTCCATATTTCTACCTTCCAACTGAATGTTTCAGTACTAGTTTCAGTATAGTGTTGCCTGGAGTAAGTATCCTTGTTCCATTCTTTTCAATTGAATTAAATTGAATAAAAATAATATTTAAAAAAATCTGTGGTAAATATATCAGTTTTATCTTTCATTTTAAGCTTTTTTTTCGCATACACAGCTTTTCAGAAATGCTTGTAAAATCTAACAGTCCCTCTAAACTTCAACATTAAAAAGCTGAATAATTATAGAATGACAACATGAGAGATGACAGTAACGATGATTCTGCTGCTTTACATTTGCACAATTTTAAAAGTGAATGGCACTCTAGAGAATGAATCCATCCTGCAAGTGTTAATGGGTCCAGTATCATTCCTTCAGCACAGATACTCAGCATAAATGCAGTTTATAGCAAACCAGTGTTCCTTCTCTTAAAGGGAAAAGGACACTGACCCCTGTTTTCTAGTGGGTTTGCTTCTGTAAAACAAACTCACATTGAATGAAGGAATGAAGCTTGTAGAAAATTGACACAACATATTCGGATAACGAGTATATGGTTAGCATATCATCCCTGATAGAAATGCTAAAAAACATCAAGGAGAACAGGCTGAAAAAAAGACTTTGTGATTTAGAGTGAAGTTGTGATCTCATAAAGCTCTCTGGCTTGACCACCACTGGGTGATGCCATGTGCCTTCTTGGTGGTGAAGTTTCCCAGTATGGGGGGTGTGAGGAGCTGTGCCTGAGAGCTTACCCACCGGTCCTTCTGGGCAAGCTGCATGACTGTGCTGCTGGATCAAAAACTGTTTCCTTCTCCTTCTGCCTGTGAATTTTATGGCACCTTTACGCTGCTGGTGCTGCTGGGATAGCTCTGTAATGCACTAATAGTTTTGAGTTAGCTCAAAGTATGTGCTAGAGTTGCATAGCAGCACAGAGCTCAGCAGTCTGCAGAAACTGTGCAAGCAACACTGTGAACGCACAAAAAGTTAGCCCACACTGTGCTTTGGGGTAGCCACATGACTACCAGCACCTGGTGTAGCTGGGTGTTAAAGCCAGGCAGCATGCATCAGCGCTGCTGGTGGTCTTGTACGAACCTGTGCCTGATGAGCGGTTGGAGCACTCCAGCTTCTCACCTGTATTAGCATGTCTGATTGAAAATCTGTTTGTGAAAAAGACTCCAATGATTATAAAAGCTGCTGCCCCTGAGAGGAAAAAAGGTAACTCCTTGAGAAGAACTTCTTGAGACAAGGAAAAAATTATATTAATTTTGAGCTGAAACTCAAGTGCTAATAATACCTAATCATTGCAGAAATATAATCTGAATATTAACAGCCCCCTCTACTCTTTTGCAAGGACAAACATTTCTTTCTGAATCTCAACAAAGCAAACTTCTAATGTGGGTCAAATGGAAATCCTGTTTATTAAAAAGCTGCTAAAGACAACTAGATTTCTAATTTCAATGGAAGACGCTTCTCTGTGACCCTTAAAGGCATGCCAGTGGACTCTTCCAGCACATGCCTCAGTAAACAACAAATGAATCACTGAGGTGCTCTAACAAGGATTGATGTGTCCACCCAATTAGAGGGATATAAAGAGCCGTCCCTTGAAATTCTAGGTTCATTTGGGTTGCTCTGCTATTTCCGCAGTCTAGCGCTGAAGCATTGCTTCAGGGGTATTGTTGGCCTCAACAACTGGCTTGTGTGTGTTGTCCTAGCTAACAAGTACAATTTTTGTACAAATATTTCTCCTATGAAGTACTCAAGCAGTGAAATAAAAAAATAATGCAGAACGTCAAAGACAACTCAGTCACTAGTGCCTGTTTCAGCTAAGAGCAAGATCTCCAAATTTAGCACTGCTATAAGCATGATTGATAAGACTTGTTAAACACCTGTTTTCAGGGCTTGCAATTTGTTAATTTTTTCATGAGCTTAATTTTCTCATTCCTAAAATATGTGCAGTTTTGGGAGGTGAGAATGTGCAATGCATGTTGTATGGTATGAGTAATGCAACTGGTCAGATGGAGCAATGCATGGAAAATTCATTAAGTATTTTGAGGCTGTTTCCTCTTTCTCTTGGAACAATGTTTCTATTTTCTATTTCAACTGTACAAGTAACTTGCGCTGCTTCAGAAATAATTTCCTCACATCATCTTAAAAGAAAATTAAAATTAGATCATTTTTTCACTCTACAGAACATTTCTATTCTCAGACAAATAGCTCCATTGTTTGCACAGAACAACACATAAAGTAAACTAGACAAGGACATCATGCAAATCAAGAATAAAGCTGAGATCAGAGTATGTTTTGTTTTTCAATCAGTTGTTGGAGCACTTCAAGACCAGACGGGGTATCTTGCATGTACTATTTAAGGGTTCCCTCCAAAAAGGTGTGGTGGCAATTTACAATTCTTTGACCATGCTTTCAGGAAAACTGTATCATACTATTACAATTTAAGGTAGTTAGATATTGACACCTGAAATTCCATTTCCTAGACCACAAGTGAAACCCATATTTTTTGTCCGATTGCTTGGGTTAAGAAATAAATCATTACAAAACATATCATTAAGATATTCAACTAACTGTTATAGAGGATGCTTTAACTCCTCCCTTTTTGTTGCTTACTTTTATCCCTTCAGTGTGACCTGGGCCTTAGTAACTTAGCTGTAGTTAGCAGCTACTTGAATTCAGTTACAGGTATATGCCTGGATTAGATGGTGTTTTGAAACCTTAGTTCATCATCTATGAAGGTCCTTACACCAAAGGCCCAGCAGTGCTCTCAAACACATAATTACATAAAATAAGATTTTGCTCTGTTTCGTAGGTTTTAAAAAATTGAAAATATAGTGAAAACCTAGTAGCTTAAGAAGCAAACTTAAATTCCTAAATGAAAAGCTTAAATTCCTAAATGAAAAGCTTTGACATTTACCACTGGTGAAGAATGCCAAGCTCCTCAGTGCTCCTAATTATCCACTGAAGATAATTAGCTAACTGTCCTTGGACAAATGGTTATCCTAATTCAGATATGACAGTAACGAAAATGATCTGAGGATTTCTTTGAAGCAAAGATGAGAAATGTGAGCTAGAAACAGATTTTTATAAGGTATTACCTTTCCTCTTTGTATGTCTAGAACCCTAAATATCAGATGTTCAGTGAAGCTAAGCATGATATTTCAAAAAGTTGTAGATAATGAAAATTGATTTAAGCCAAGTTTACTGGGGCCAGTACCTTCAAATTCAGGTTTGTGCTGTCTTTTAAGTCAGGAACCTTCCTAGTGTTTTGCCACTTCCTGATTTTTCACACACAACAAGACTTTATTTTATTAATAGATTGGCTGTGTTAGGAATTATTTGATCTATTATTTCTACTATTTATGTAATCAAGTCACTAACCCACGGTGGAAATTCAGTAGCAGGCAGTTGTGATACAGAGTGTATGTGCCTTATGTCACTGGCCTTCGTGTCCATAAACTTAAAAGCTGCTGCTCGGCCATTCCTCTGCTTGCCAAACCTGTCTGTTTGCCAAGTCCTTGAGGACATAAAACAATTGACATGTTTTCTTATAATTGAGCCTTTTTTTTTTTTGAGTGTGTGTGTGAGGCTTTTCCATTACAGCGGAAAAGAAGAAAAAAGCAGCACAGCGAAAATATTCTGCAATTACTTCAAAAAATATTCCACTACAGTATTGAGTGAGACCTCTGTATTTAAAGTAATCTCAGTAGAGTTAAATACTAGAGTGAGTGGAAAAACAGATGAACCGCGTGCTTATACTTGATCCATTGCTGTCTGCCAATATGTGTGTTTTTTGCAATACCAGAGATTGTTTCACCTCTGTTCCTCTTGGGCAACTGCTTCGAGGCTGGACCAACATAATGGACAATTCTTCATTAGCTCAGGTAATGGGAAAAGAAAAAACAGAGATGGGAATGGCTTGGTAGAGAGAAGTTCGATTGTACAAAACTCCTTGGTTTTATCTCCTATTCAGTGCCAGACCCAATCTAGATGTTTCAAAGACCTCCTGAATCTCGTCAGCCCTTTGTGAGGCAGCATGCAGGCACAGGCATTTATTCTTGCTTACTATGGGGTTTGAAACAAAGACCAAAATTTGTTTGTATGAATCAGGGATTGCCTTGCTACCTTGAACAGTCTCTTTCCTTCTTTATCTTCTTTCCCCCTGAGCCCCTCCACCTTCCAAAGTCCAAACCAAAACAAGGTAGCAAAGATCATTCTCAGCTGGAGGCTCTCAGCCCAGCACATCATCTCTTCTAGTCCCTAACAGGGTGATTTGCCCCGGTCTGTTTCTGCTCTGGGGATGTCGCCCTTACAGTTTGACATGACTGTTCTGTTCCTTGTCACAGAAATGACCTCTTTCAAATATGTTGATTTATTGTGCTGAACTCTCTCTAGTTAATGATTGGCACAGGCATCTTTGCCATTAGGATACCGTTTCCTCATCCTTCTCCCAAATCTTTCATGTCTTTGGATCTCAGGACTTTTCTTGCAGTCAGTTCCCATCCTAGTTCTGCTTCTTGTGCTCTGACATGCTGCAAGGTAATCCCAGACCACTGCTTGACCATAAACTCCCCTTTGCACTCATCTCTTCTCCTTCATCTCCTCTCCCTCTGTTCGCTCCTGCTTGGATGCAGATTAGGTGAGAGACTGCCTGGTGCTGCCAAGGCTCACGGGAAATATACTTCCAAAAGACACTGCAAAGCTTGCCAAAACCTTGCGCCAGGGCACAGGATAGTTTGTTCTGGCAGGCTATATGCTCACCAGCTTGCCAGCTGGCAGTGATTCTTTTGTGTACTTCTAGTATCTCAAAAAATATTGGTCCTTCCGTACTTTGAGTTTATTTTAAATTCTCACTTACATGTCTTAAATTTTTTCACATCAGCTTTTCCATTGTGGCCTATAGGAATGGATGGAACCTGGTAGGCATGCACTAAGTGCACACACAAGCTCAACACATCCTTGAGCAAGGAGCTCCTTTTGTTTCTTGACCATCAGCCACTTCAGTTGCACTGAGTTGAAATTCTCTCACTGGTTAAGGAATTCTCTGAGGTAGATTACACCCCCCACAACCTCCTCTGACAGGTGGGTATGTTGCAAATCAGTACCTCCAAGCAGAAGTCTCTCTTTCTGGATTACCTCCTTTGCTGGAGAAAATAATTAATTTTAGCTGGCAAATAAATTAATTTAGATACATAGAAAATTTCCTGTGTGCTTGATATGTTTGAAGTAGTGAATAAATGAGATATGTAAAATGGAAACAACTTACATAACAGAGTTTCACAGACCCGTAGGGAGACCTGAATTTGCTCAGCCCTGCTCTGCTGTGTGAAATTCTTCAGTTTTTACCTTGCAAATACAGATGAAAACATAGAAAGTGTATCAGACCAGCCATCTCTTGGCAGCTTCTAGATCTGTTATGAACTTTTCCCACTGTCATTTCTTAGGATGCTTTTCACTTTTCAGTGAATAATTTCAGCTATCACTTTTGTATCTTATTCTATGAAATACATTCTTATAAATGAATGTTTCACCCATATCAGGACCTCATAATTCTTTTCCTTCCCATTCCTGGATCAACTTACAGCTACGACTGTCAATGCTGAGTAATAATGAGCCTTTTTGCAGTCACTTCAGACCACTCACTGTAAACAGCTTCTATTTGCATCCGTTTGACTCTTTAAGGACTCTGTATTCTAATACACTAGTGCACACAAACGAAAGAATATATAAAATGGAGCTATCTGAATAAACTTCTTTTTTTTTTTTTTTTTTACAATAGCATGGCTGATTCATTCGAAATAATACTGATTAAGTATTGCCCAAATCACTGTTGTACTTTTTAAAATTTATTTTTCTTTATTGAAGATACAGTAAAGCTGAATCACTAAAAGAACAGATTTTTTAAAACTATGTCACAACTACTGAAGTGGTCTCTGGGATGATTTTCCATACTGCCTCTCTCACTTGCAGTTTCCTTACCAGAATACTGATTAATTCTTTTGTGAAGTGCTAGTTTTACTGGAAGGGGGGCAGACCACCTGCTGTTTATACTTGAATCTTCATTACCATCTATGTATGCTTCATTTTTGACACACTGATTGGAACATGAGAGTCACTTGCTTGGGAAGCTGTGGTTGGGTGGGAGTTGGTCTCCCAGGCAACTATCAGTAAGATAAGAGGGCAAGGTCTTAAGCTCTACCAGGGGAGGTTTAGGTTGGATATTAGGAAGAGATTCTTTACAGAGAGGGTAATCAGGCACTGGAATGGGCTGCCCAGGCAAGTGGTGGATTCTCCGTCCCTGGAGATTTTTAAGATGAGACTGGATGTGGCACTGAGTGCCATGGTCTAGTAACCACAGTGGTACTGGATCAAGAGTTGGACTTGATGATCTCAGAGGTCCTTTCCAACCCAGCTGATTCTCTGATTCTCTGATTCTATGAATAATGCTGTGGCACTGATGTTCTTGCTTGTAAAACACCTTTCTCCAAGGGCAAGTGGGCTAGAATAAGTTACTGCATTTCTTAAAATAAATGCAGGATGGAAGTCATAAGGTTGACTGTGTCTATGGGGTGTTACTTTCTTTTTTATTCAGATTGTTGTGCTGAGTCTCTGTTGCTGCAACAAGAATCACTTGCATTCCTGTGAGAAAGCACTGCTTATACTGAATACACCAGAATGTGTAATTCAGATGGGAGGGATGCCTTCTTCAAATTATGCCAGGAATCAGTGTGTAAAATTTAAGGAATTGATTTATTGAAGAACAGAGGAAATGCAATCCTGGATCTGGCATTTTTATTGTGTACAGTAGAGTAAACACCACAACTCCTTTTAATAATAAGACTGGTGCCTCTATGACGGAGTGGCACTTCATTTTAAGTTGTCTTGAATTTGGAGGATTTCTTTTTCTGAATATATTTTGTATTTCACAAAACTAGTACTTTGGAAGTTTTGAGTTTTGAAGATACTCAGGGTTTATGATTTATTCCTTATTGTTAGTTTCCATACTGACTTTCTGGCATTGAAATCCAATTTACTGATGTTCTTTCCATCTCTCCTTCAGAAAGATGTAACACTGGTACTCTTTCTCTTAGCATGCCCAGGACAATCCCACAGTAAATTATTTTCCAGCTTTGTACTTTACTTTTACAGGGATTGTCATTTGGAGTTCCTGTCTATCTCTTTGCAGTGGCCACAGTGTTCAGAAAGGAAGCTTAGCTTTCTCTGGAACTTGTTTTCTGTCATGGGCATTCTTTGTTTCAAAGTCTTTTTAAGGCAATAAAGTAAGCCAAATCCAGATGCTGTAGAGCCAGTTTCCTAAAACTTGTAGTTGTTGGTTTTGTAGAATGAACACAGCTAGAAGAGGAGGCAGTCCTACTCCTCCAGATCATTCGTTATTACAGAATCTGATGTTAAAATTGAGGTGGGAACCAGTTTGTGTTTAGGTATGGAAGCAACAGAATACAGACGTACCCTCTGAATCCTCTTTTCTTCTCGCTCAGGCTTGTACCAGACATGTTTCACACCACCCTGGAATGCGGTTGGAATCTCAAATGTTGAAAGAAAATTTTGATCTCCTACTCTTTTTTGCTTTTGGCCTCAGACCTGTTACTTTCAGGGTGGTGGCAAAACATTTCTGTGCAGCCTTTAGGAAGCCTTTTCTGGTTCTGATTGAAATTCCAATCATGCCTGAGTGCCTGCTTGTGTGGAGAGCTTGTATGGAGCAGCCTATCTTCTTTTCTGCTGTTAATTAGTTCAGAGCCTACAATCATCCCAAATTTGTAGATATTGAGGACTCTGCTAGTGCAACTTGATAGCTAGCCTTAGATGTTTAAATCAGTTTTGCTGCAGTACTTCAAAGGTATTACAGCACCACGATTAGTGATGACCTGGTGACCTACTAGGCTGTCATTTTGTTAGATTGCCCAAACCTCATACGGTTTTTTAGGAAAAAAAAAAAAGAGATTATTTGTAAATTCTCTTTACAAAACTTAATACACGTGAAATATCAACCTATTGACTAACCCATCAAATGCTTTAAAAATCCATAAATTCTTTACTGTGAGTTTTTCTGTCTCTCAGTGCATTGCATTAACCCTATTAACTCTACTTTTCTTCCACTTTTCAACTAGATTGTATCTATATACAGCTGTGTATTAGAAACTTGTGAACTTACAGTAGTTTCACTTCCTGCACAATTTCTGTCATCCTGGGCTGGTGTGTGGTATGTGCACTGGCTTTGCCCACGCCGAGTTGTGAAACTTTCCTCTTTCAGAAGCTTTGCCCTAGCGTGTGGGAAAGATATGTTGTAATGCTGGGGAAGTGGGGCAGAAAGCACACCAGCCTCATCTGCAAAATGGTAATTTCTCAGAACATGAGTGGTAATCTTCTCCTCTGAAAAAGCTGAAACTTGGGCTGTGTTTGTATTAGTTTTTTCATTTTTTTTTTAATAGAAAAATGTTGACTAATAACACTTGCTGAAGGAATAACTTTGCATACATGCTACCTGTGCTGTACTTTTTCAGACAGGAAAAAAAAATTATCCAGACATTAACTGAATATCTCTGCAAGCATTAGCAATTTTGACCTGGCAAAAAGACAGGGTATGGGAAAAAAATTCTCTGCAGTATTTACTTGAACCTTCCTTCTGTCCACACAAACCAAAATTAGCAATGTCAGTGTAGATGTTGGATAGTTGTGCCACACATGGATTTATAAGCTTGCTTAAACATCTTGTTATTAAAAGTTTAAATATTTACACTGAGAATCTGCTGCCTTCTGGACTCTTGTGAGATTATTTCTGAGTACTGAGGATGGTTTTTCTTTTGATTGAGAATATTCTAATGTTGACTTTTTAACATAAAACTGCTTCAGTGCTTTTCAAATCAACAGTTACAGATTAATTTAGGCTGTATCAGGGCTTAAGTGTTTCTTAATCCTTCTAGAATTCTAGCAAGGACTGACCACTTGACTAAGATTTTGTAGCTTTGAAAAAAAGCCAATTTTAAATAGGACATCAAAGAAAAATTAAGTAAAGCTCAGGGTGCTGGCTTTAGCTGGTTTTTTTTTGCATTTGGATTTTGCAATGATAGGGCATAATTCTGTGTGGGACCCTTTGGAAATCAAGGCTTGTGCAGTCTATTACTCTTAAAAACCCAGTATAAATCCCCCTAAGTGAGACTCCTTGTTTTTCATGAGACTTAAATTAGGGTGTTAAAGCAGAAATCATTATGTTGGGTTAAAGTTTAAACTCTTTTCTGTTTAGTTGTACGTATATATAACAAAATATGCCCTTGGCTTGCCAAACATTATCCAGTTGGCAATCACATGGCAAACAACATGCTGAAGATTAAAAGACTATGCTTTAAACAACACTTTCAGTGCTTGATGTAATATTTCCTTCTTAATTATGTGGGGAACTCGCACTGGTAAGGGGAGGCAAATAATTGCTATGAAAATGTGCAGATTTTCTCAGTAGAAGTATTTCTCCAAAATCATAGTGAGTGATGGGAGATAAGAAACAACTGAGCTTATTCAATGGAAGGACTAGCTCATAAATGACTGTGTGCTGCACTTGAATATAGTGGGACCTGGAAGAGCTGCAGACTGCTAAACACAACTTGTTGAGTAAGGCAGTGGCAGCTTTCTATTAACAAAACAGCAATCCAGTCAGTATGGAGAGGAGAATTGTGGGATGAGGCAGTTTGTGTCAGGGAAGCATATTATAGCTCCAGTTGTCGGCAGTGGACCTTTTAATTCTAATATTTTTAGAAAAATTTTAGTTCATTCAAAGAACAAGATAACCCTATTTTTTTCCTCTTTAAGAAATTTGGAAGGAGGTAAAAGAAGGATTAAGTAATGACACAGGAATTTTACAGTGAACATGGATGTTGGCTCTCTGTTGCTGTAGCTACATCATCCATCTCAACATACAGTAGCTATGGGAACAGCACTATTGGACCTTGCAAAAGGAATGCAAACATTTCACTGCTAGTTTGCCATTTGTCTGGAGTCCTTTTCTCAGATGTCTTAACATAATTTCCATTCTGGTATAAGCTTGTTCAAGCTTCAACTCTGACTGTGGCATCTCTCTCCTACAGAGTCAGTCTCAAGGCAAAGAAGTCTCTTTTCTCTGTATTCTACTTTGTTGACAGAGCAAGACACTGAGTAAAATATAACTGAGTAAAATATAGCTGTAGACAATAGGGGAAACCAAGTGGGCATAGAATAACATCACAAATAGCTTCACTGCTCGGGACACACCTGCAGCTGGACAGCTTAGTCACAGAATCCCATGGGTGTTGCAAGTCCAAATGCTCTGGTTGTGCTGGATCTCAGGGAATATGGTACTGGTGGTGGTGAACATTTAAAAATGCCTGATAGAATAGTTTGTTAAAATAAACAATAACAATGAACTTGCTGTGTTTCCAAAAATGTAGCCGTCAGCTGCAAGGAGTAATAATGTAATTTAAATATAGATTCAAATGAAAGTTGTAACTGCTTAGTCCTTTTTTTCTACACAGCATCCTGACATATTCTGAAAAATTCCTGCTCTTTCTTGGCTGAAGGATTGACAAAATTAGATATATGTATATTAGACTACTTTACCTGAGCACTGTTAAATGTTGGTGGCCTTGGAAAGGAACAGAAGTACTGTAAATATTGCTCTTTCAGAAAGCTACAAGAAAAGAAACAGGGCAGTTGAAGTAAGATACTTACCTTAATGAAATTAATGTTCACAGCATGACTCTGTCAAAACTTGGCTTTGTACATTATAAGCAATTTACCAAAGAGAACTATTGTATTCAAGATAAAGACAGCCACAATGTCCTGGTTTCTGAGAACAGAATATAGTTGAGTTTGAACCTCAAGAACTTGATCCAGGCTTACAATTTTTGGCTTCAAATCAAATCAGTAACATTCTACTTCCTAGGAGATGAACTAAAATAAATCACCCGTGAAGCCTGATTCTGTTTCTTGCTTCTATCTATTCTAGTGCAAGTAAGATTTCTTATTAAAATCTCCATGGATACATGATCCTTATAATCCTGTGAGTCTTTTTTTGATTGTCTGCTTAGCTGCAGAAAGTTAACTAATGCTGTGCCTAAGGGGAATGAGCTTCTGCCCCTCTCTCAAAATCCGAAATCAAAGCAGCTCACTTTTGAATCAACTGCACACATATTGACCTGGTTTCACCGTGGCGGATGCATTTGACACTGCTTCACATCCATCCAACTGGGATCTGGGCTGTTTACTCAGTGCTATATGGCCTTTTGCAGTAACAGAGGAATAAAACATCTGCAGGAAGTTGCTTAGGCATCTTTGGGAATTGTGGAGTGGTAATTCAGAAGCAGTTGCCCTGAGACAGAGCTCTTTCACAGAGGTATGTGCATACTTCAGAAAAAACCCACAACAAATTATTTTTATTCAACGACCGGTACAGTTGATATGGACCAGCTGGTTATCACTGGTAAACTGGTAAAATCAGTATTCTGATTTGTATCAGCGCGTCCCTAGTGTGCAAATACGAATGTGCAATCTCTGATCTTCCACCCTATTGCTTACAGGCATGAATTTGAGTCCCTTAAACTTGGTGACATACAGTGCATTGGGCAATTCAGTGGTGGTTGACAGCATCTCCTGGCTGCTGGACAGGCAGTGGTCAGAAAGGAAAGGCAAAGATTGAAGAAACTGATTTAAGTAACTGTAGCAATATTTTGTACATCACCCTTCTGCTGTCATTACCTTCTACTGGTATGGGTTTTCAGTAAAAGGTAGCACAAGTGACTTATGCTGTATGTATTCTTTTGGGGTTCTTCCTTAGCAGCATTGATGTGGTGTCATCAGTCAAAGAAGCTGAATTAAAAATTACTTCTGTTACTTACTGTTTAATGTACTGCAGCAAATGCTGTGTAGATCTGTAAATCAAGACATTTGTTCTTCATTTTTAGCAATGCCCTTTCCCTGAACTCATTTAATGAGACAGTTGTAAGATGTTTGTATGTTCTCCAGCTGGACTGGGTGCATGAATCTTGAACTCTGTCTCTTACTACGTTCTCATTTTAAAGTGTCCTGTGTCAATAGATAGTGGCAGCTATATTCTTAAGGCAGCCTTTTTTTCATGTAATACCCTTTTTTCTTTGAAAGCAGCGTAATAGACAGAAAAATGCCTGAGACTGAAAGAATTTGTCAATTTTTTTGTTACTGAAGTCCTTGACAACTGTGTTTCATGAAAGTGAAGGGGCACTGCAAGTAAAGGGGAGGGTTATTCATGAAAGGTATTGTATGAACCAAAACGTGACATACAGCATAAGGTGATGGGGAAGAACAGAAGACTGTTGTTTATTATTCTGGTTTATTATCCCACAGAAAACATGCCCAAAAATCACTTCTAGTGTATAACTGAAGTTTAGGCAGCTATAGCAATATAAACAGTTATAAAAGTAATTTTAGAGATGTAGATCATTGCCTCTAATTTCAGATATCTGTTAAAATAAATAATTAAAAAATTATGTTGCTAAGTAACCAAACTATTTTCTCTTTGCTCAGATGAAAGTGAGGATTTTTTCAATCCAATTTAACAATTTTATGCCACTTTTCTGCTGAATGTTGTGGCACATGTAAATTTCTCAGATTCTTAGGTCAGTTATGCATCTCAACCCAACTGCACTGAATAGCTGTTTACCAAGAAGGAGTTAAGAATACCGCTTTTCTCTGTACACTTTGCTGTTAAATTTCATTTGATGTCTTGCTGGGCCTAGCCTTGTGCATTCAGACTGTGCCACTACTGCAACAAGACCAGGCACTTGGGCACGCCAGGCTCGTGTCCAAACAGATGCTGAGCTCTGTTGCTGGAGTTGCTACTACTGGTCTGAGAGAGCTTTTGTTGTTTGCTGGTTTGGTGTTTTGCTTTGGTGTTTTGCTAATGCTGTACTTTTCTTATGTAATACATGGCATCATCTTATTCCTGTGTTCAACAGTTAGTGTGATGGGCAGCCATTATCTAACTTCCAGCTGTGGACGGGGAGTACTTTGTTTGCAAAGACCCCACGGAAAAAGAGGTGAAGGCTGGTCTTGTGGTAGCATATTCTTGCTCTTTTTGTACCTGTGAAAGTATAAATACATATATTTTATATATATAAATATATATATACACTTATTTTATAAGTATATATATATTATATATATTTTTGTCCAGCTTTCTATTCTCTTTTTTGTCCCTCTCCTCCCCTTCCTTACAGTGTAAAACTGTGTTTTCTTCTAGTAACTCCAGCTTCTTTCATGGGGTCTTTTGCTATGTGCCAGGAAGATGATGCTAACTGGTGCCATAAAAAGGAAAATGGGGCACATCCTATGCTGAACATGCATAGAACAGCTTGGAGCTGAAGTGCTCTGTCAGGATAACAGAGAACAATATGAACCATACTGACCCTGTATAGAAATTGGTTTGGTTTCTTGGTTAGAACAGAAGACATCTTGCCTTCTCGGTGTGATGGTTCACACTACCTTGCATGCTAGGAGAGTTTACTGGATATTCCTGCAGTCAGGAACACGGTAAAAAACAGAGGAAAGACAGTAGGAGGGAGATGACCTACCATTTTCCAGTAAACAGATAAGAGACATCCCTTCTTCAGAAATGTTCTGAAGGGAAAGGGTCACCCTTTTGTCCTTTCCCCTTCTCTTGCAAACTCTGTTGGACATAAGAGCCGTTTCACTCTTTAACATTTACACAGAATGACCTCAGAAATTATCAGTGGCATCCTAGAATTACTGCTAATCCTGGGGGTTGCAAAGACGTCAACCATTTGTTAAATACTTAGACAACATTTGAATAATCAGAATAGCATAAGAACTAATTTAGTAACCCTATCCTGACATTGTTTGTTAAACACTTCCTGTTAGACCACCCTCAGTATGGACACTGGCAGTGAGTAATTTAATTTTCTGAATTACAATAATAACTCACGCTTCAGTACCTTATGTTCTGGCTAGTAGTTTTAGTCTAAATCTATAGTTTAACTTTCCTCTGTACCTTCAACTTGCAGATTCTACATAAGAGATTTTCTTGGCAACTATACAATGTCTGGACTAGTACCCCAATGCCCCAATGCCTTAACAAGTTTGATATCTAAAACACTGCTGTAGAAAATAATTAAAGCATAGCCTGGAAAGAACTATTCAACAATTTTTATGTCCCATTTCCATGGAATGCATTAGCAAGTAGAGCTTCTATCTCTACTATGCACTGTGACCCCATGATACCAAATATCTATTTCCAGCTGAGATGCAAAGTCCTATAGATTCTCAGGGGAAAAAAAAGTGGTAGAATTGCATACATTTTTTTCTTTTTACGTTTAAACTACAGTTGAAACTTTATGTCTTAGGAGGATTGATGTGGACAGGAATAATAACTTTCATGAACATATTGTACCAAATTTATGCTAGCATCTGATAGAAATGTGTCTTAGTGCTATAGAAAACTCCCAGCAATATCATGTTCCAAGAATAAAAGTACAGCTTGGAGGTGTTCATACAATAATTCTATGGAAATATCTTCATGTAGATATCACTGTTTCAGGCTGCGATCGGTTGTTAAGCTCGCAGTGCCAATAAATCTGCACAGCGCCCTTAAGTGCTGATGGTCTCTCAAAGCTTAGTAAGATCAGCTAGTGGAGCATGGAACCCTATCAGAGCTGTAAGATTTCTGATCTTTCCAGGTGGGATGTTAAAGGGAAAATAAACAGCTCTGTGATGTATTCCCATTTTCTGTGGATAACCATTTATTCAAAATGAGTGCAGATTGAAGGCTTAATGATGTGTCCACATCTGAATGGGAATGTAGAGTGGTGATATTTACTCTTTTTTCTTTTTTCTTTTTTTTTTTTTTTTCTGTACCTTTCCAGTATTCAGGGAAGGTGAAAGAACACCATTTTCTCAGATCTTATTACCTCATTACAAATTCCAGACTTTGTTTTCTGGAAAAAGTAATCGTAATCATGCTCTAATGTCTTTCTTTTTTAGCACAAAAATGTGTACATGCACAAAGTTGCTCTCCTGTTGCTCTCTTCTCCTATCTATTTATTAACAGAGCTGTCAATTGCTTGATCATGTCACATGAGGGAAGACAGGGCTGTATATTTTCTTAGACATCAGTCCAAGGTAGAGTTACAGAGGGTTAATGGAAACTCTGGCTTCTAATTTCATCCTGCGGTAGTTAAATATTTAATTAATTGTTGAATGTTTTTGCAGCTGAGCATTAAGACTTCTGTTCCACATGCTTAATCCCATGCACCAAGTCTTCATAGGCCCAGTGGTGCTTTCTGCTCCTCAGCATTGTGCTGAGGTGCTAGTCAATGGGAGGATGCAAATCTCAGCAATTTACTGTGGAGAAATGGTGTTGTACCTAAGAAATGTAAAGAATATGCTTTCAATAACTGTCAGTTATTCACTGTTTGAAAGTAATTACAGCAGTCAAAGGAGGTTGACGCTCAGTTGAGAAGAGAGTTCATTGCTTTCAATCTGTATAGGCAGGTGGCCATGTACAACTGTAATATTTCTTTTCTCTGGCTATTAGCTTGCAGATATTGATATCCATCCAGGTTAACCATTGATGTTAATGTTTTCCAGCTGCTGCTTGCTAGTATGAGCATATTTCTGGCAACCGAGAATCATACTTGAGTAACTGTAGATGTCATATAGGTAGGGTGCATATGAAACGCTTGATTTTTGAAAAAATAATATTGAATTGTGAGGTTCAACAAAGCCAATTGGCTTCAGGGCCTCTGGTTCAGTATTCCATGCTCCAGCTTCTAACTTCATTCATAGGACTAGCAAACGGTGCTGGAGTTTTTCTGTCTTTTCTGTTTTTTTTTTACTGGAAGAGAATTGTACTGGCAAATGCTGGAGATGTGATCAAAGATCCCAGCTAAATTCCACTCTCCTAGATATAAAACTTGGGGTTTTAATACTCATTTGAGTACTCAATTATAGACAGTCATTGCAGATGAACTTTTGTTTAGCATTTCTAAGCATCACTTTGTAGTTCTTTAAGTCAAACTGCAAAATTATTCTTAATGATGATGACATTTTGTAAAGACTGAGTTCTTGCTTTGCACTGTTATCTACAGTTATCTTTGAGGGAAAGATCATAGGGAAAAACTCTCAAGAGCACTCAACTGCTTTTTGAAAATGTAACTCACAAAAAAAAAATCTGAAACTTAAAAAGAAGTGAGGAAACCCTCATCTTTTTAGTAATACTGAAATTGCACACTGATTTGTATCTGAATTACCACATTACTCTGAACAAGTTTTAGAACTACTCTTCTTTTAATATTGTCTGATAGCAAATAGTTATTTGCCGGTTGCTAAAAATACGAATGACATATGAAAAAAAAAGATAGTCAAAAGTATTCAGGCAAAATAGTTGAAATGGCCTAATAGGCAGCCAATTTAAAATTCCCATGTTTTCATTTTTTGATTAATTGGATGCTATAAATAACATAAATAAAATCCAGTGATTGTTATAGTGTTCCAGCTGGAAAACCACTCAAAACCACCAAAAATAAAAATATCAGTTATGTGCAAATGAACAAAGGAATTTATGTCAGAACACTCCAGAAGCTCAGTAGCTGGAGAGCAAATGTCATAGATCATCTTGCCATGATGCACTGTAGCTAGTTTGTAGATGACAAAATTGTTCTTAACTTTTTAAAGTTGATTTAATTTTTTTAGGACAATTTTTGATTTTATGTGTAGGTTTAAAATGGAAAAAAATGGAAAAAATGTTGGGGATGCCTCCTTTCTGTGCCTGTACTGACTTTGACAGACTCCCATCTCTGTACGCTTCACATGGTAGTTACCAGAGACTCAGTTCTCTTCTTTCCATCCAGAATTCTTCTGTCTTCCCTGTGGCCTTGTTGTTTATTATCATGTTTATTTCAAATGGTGCTAGATATCTTGACTCCCAAATATGTAAGATTAACTTGTCAGAACAAAGCATACTAAGGACACTCACACAAATTTTAAAATAAAAGGACTCTTGGGTTTCTTGAACTTATCTGAATACCAGGCTAGCAGGTATGAATGACTGAAATAAATTGACAATAAATTGACACTAAATGAATGTTTCAGATACCTTTGTCTCCTTGTAAGTATGCAGTATTCCCAGCCATAAGCATTTAAAATGAATGATGTAGTAAGAAAACATGAGATAAAAAATGCTTTCTGGGTTTGGGACTCTTTCAGGACTTTTCTTGCTAAATTGAAGATTAGAAATGAAAACTAGATTTTTTTTTTTTAATAAGTACTAGAGCTGCTGTTTTAAAAAAAATCCAAATACTCTGAGTTTATGATAAAATTACAAGCTGGCATCTTGCAAGAGTTCATAGAAACTGAGTTAATTTGAAACTAGAGTGTCATATGGTTATGATCCCATATACTTATTTATTTTAACCTCCCTTCTTTCTCAGGATAGAATCTAAGATTTTTCTTGGCACACATAAAGCTTTTTCTGACTGGTATCTGACAAATATGATAATGAAAGTAGTTTTCTTTTAGTTTAAAAGAAAAAAAAGCCTCTTAATCTTTTTTGTCTTCCTCTGTAACTTTTGAACTTTTTACATGGAAGCTACGTTTATTTTTTAAATTCATCCCAAACCCTTTTTTGGCTTTTAAGATAAATTTACTTTCCTAACAGTGATTGCAAAATAGGTTTTGGACCTGCTCAACAGCACTATGTCCTCAGTGCCACATCATCTACTCATAATGAAAAAAGACAATTAAATCAAGGTGTAAAAAGTTAGCTGTTCACAAATTCAGTCTGTGACTCTGAGCCACTGTGCAGTCCTTTGTAGCTGTTTGACCCTTGGTGCCGGTGCTAAGTACTGAGGGCTCTGTGGCTGTTCTTCATTCCCTTGATGTTGACCTGGCCAAATTTGTACTGCTGATCTTAATTTACTTACCAAGGCTTCTGAAATTCCAGAGTAGATACTATTTGAGCAGATGGTGAGAAAATGCTGCTACTGAGGGAAATCTACCTAATTTTGTCACCCTTCAAATCCCTAATTCCTGCCATTCCTTGCAGATGATTCTTTTGTATCCTGTTCTGTTCAGTGTCATTTGCAACAGTGCTGCGTTGCTATGTCTACTTGATACTCAATTGCATTTAAAGGAAGACATTTCCAATTTTCATTACTTTCTGTGACTGTAATAATACAATCACTACAACTCACATCTGTAGGTAAGAAAGGCAGCTTCTGCAGTATGTGGCAAATATAACTCAGAATTTTCAAACTTGTGGAATCTTTAAAAAGGTCTTGGAAAGTTAGTGAACCAGTTTAGAGCTTCCTCTTCAATCTGCTAAAATTTAAATAATCAATCCTAAAAGGGATGTCCTTTTAGCAGAGACATGCATCTAATTCATAAACGTAGAATAAATATAGCAGTGACCCTAATGCATCAGTCTAACACCCAAAAACCTAATAAAAGCAGGTTAAACAGGGTTTATCATTGTTTTTCAAGCATTCCAAATGTTCTGTTTAAGCAAAATTACTTCATTTTCTTACATCTGTCTTTAATAAAGTACTAAGATGGCTGCTAAGCAGTAGCTTCGTCTTCATCCAGCTGGATACACCTGAGCTTTCTTAGCTTGAGAAAAAAATCCTTCTGAGCAAGTGAACTGAAACTGAGTGAAATGTGCATATTTGGAACTATAAATCAAAATGTCCATGTACAGATGTTCTCAGCTTAGAGACCTAAGTATGAGGGACCTTGATTCCAGAAGGAGTTTTCAGCAATACCTGAAAATGTTCAGAGTGCTTTACAACTGCCTATTACACTATTAGGACAGTACTGTAAAATCACCATGAGTGACTTGCGCGTTATGCTCTTCTAATATGTGCTATACAGTGGTAAGCTTCAGAGACAGCAATTCAGTACATAGTGCCAATAGGCAAAAACCCCCCCAGCCTTCTCTAACAGAGATTTGGGGTGAAGGAATCATACAAAACAAGCTTGTTTTTTAAAGCAAGGAGAAATATTTCCAAGCATTTATAGCACCTGTTGACATCAGGCAGAACGTTTATGAGGATGAAAAGTGAAATCACCTCATTTTGCAAACGAGGGAGTTGGGCGGCAAATGAGATGGCCTCCCACGCAGCAGCAACTGGAATAGATTGAGTAGGTTTTGGGCTCTTGCCCCCTCTGACCCCAGGCTGCTGTGGACCCCGAAAAGAGGGAGAGAGATAGTCTCATGGTTTTGTAATGTGTTATAATTTTAGTGTAGCCATATGTGTCTGTATTTGGGCTTTGAAAGGGAAGACCTCATCTGTAATTTTTACCATGGTACCGTTTTGTACTATGACAGCTCCTAAGAACTTAAACCAAAAGATATCGTCTCACTGCTCTAGGATGGCTATTTCACCTTAGGAAGATGACTCCTGCTCCAAATGAGCATGTTGTGATTTTAAGAATATGTGGTTGGTTCTTTAGATTTACAGAAAAATGCAGAGCTGGGACAGGCTGCACACATGAAGCAAAGTGTGAATGGCGGCAATGGCAAAATGTAATGGTATGATGGTAGCTTTGCATTATTTAAGTTATCCTGAATAAGGAGTATAATTCCTTCTGTATTTGATTTCTGTGTTTGAATGAAGTAGCTCATGTCAGATTCTGTCCAGAGAAGTGTGTGACATGAGAGAAGTTTGCAGTCACTGGCAAACAGTGTAAAAAAGGACCTCTCCTTTTAGCCTTATATATTCAGAGAGAATAGAATTTGAAAAGAAGTTTTTTTAATCACTACTTTTTAAAAGCTAATAAATACTTAATTAGAGGACTTGCCCATTTATAGTGAAGAATTGCTGAGCTGAAAGTGGACAGGGAAATTGTGCATTTGTGGAATAAAAATTATTTTATTTCAGTTTATATGTAAATCATAGAATAATCTTAACTGTGGTATTGCTTACCAGTTACCTGTGATTAAAAAAAGAAAAAATAGAGACAGTAAGAGATTGCAGTAGCTAAGAGACTTAAATGAATATTTGGGGTTGCAAATATTCTTAAAATAGTTAGGTGTTTCTTGTGACATATTTCTTGATCTGGCTCACTTAGCATTTTCTGAGATAGCATTAGACCTTTGGAAGTAATATTTCCAAATATGGATATGAAACTTTTATGCACTTGATTCATATTTAGACCCAGCCCCCTTGTTCAGGACATGTGAATTTAGTGCTCAGCTTGTGCATATGTGGCGGATTACCCAGAAAACTGCAGTGAACAGAACTGTGAACATGATTTCTGTAGTGCTAAATGTCTCTTGGCTTGTGACAGCCAACATCTTACAGTTTATGAGGTGCAGCTCCCTCTCCCCACTGCCCAAGCAAATGAGTTGCCAAACCCTGGGAGCCAGAGCTGAGGCAGAGGGGCAGAGGCACTTGCTCAGTTCCCATTTCTTGAGATCTCGCAGGGGAACGCAGGGGCTCTGCCCCACCAACTCACCTGCTAGAGCAGGAAGGGGAAAAAACCAATCTGAAGTGTTGCCCAGTCTGACCATTGCTACCTCACCAGCCAGGAGAACTGATTACAAAAAAAAAGCCCTCTGGAAAAGCCAGTTAGTGTTGGGAGTCTTGGCATCTGTGTTCTCTTAATGGCATTAAAATGAATTTATATCCTCTTACTCCTGGATAGTACATGGACTTCCTGGGGCATGGATGGGTTCCACATATGTGCTAATAAGGGGAACAGCAAAATGGCACACCGGTGCTGCTTTGAAACATGGGCTACTACTGAAATGTATTAGTGCTGAAAGAGCTGATAAAACCTTTCTAGTGGTACATTTTATTTATGTCTCTGTCTTGAAAAATGAAAACCAATTTTCCGTATTTCTCAACTCTCTATTGCTTTGATAGACTTCTCTCATTTAAATCCTGAAGTAGCTCAGTTATACTTTATATTGAAGTCTGCCTGCTTTCTTTGGTTAGAATAAATAATTTTTCAAAGAGCCATAGGCTGAAAGCTTCTTAACCTGATGGAGTGACTGTAAGAGTTCTCTATAAATAGCTTTCTGTACAGCATGTGGGCACTGGAAAGTGATCCCTTTTCTGTTATATGGTATGAGTTGACCAGAATTGCAAATTGGCATACATGCAACCTGTCTGCATCAAGAGGTGTATAACTGAAGGCAATTGATATGGATTCTGGATTGCAGAAATTGAATTTTGACCATATTAGGTATTAATTAAATTCGTTGACATAAAATGCAAGTTGGTGCTCAGGTGAGTGGGTGGAAAAGGTACTACATCCAAATCCACAGCTATCCATGCAAAATTGATCTTTTTTTTTGCTTTCATTTAGTGAGTTTAAATTTGATAACTCTTACGGACAGATTTCCTGCAGATACTTAAATGGAAAAGTAAACCAACCTATTTATTGAAAAGAGATACGCACCTGATCATCTTTCCCAATTTCTAGTTTTCATTCCTGCTGCAGTGTTTGTTCATCTCCTTTTTGGGTAGCTGCTATCTTGGAATGCTTCTGGCTGAGTAATTATTAAATTGGATTTCTGCCTTTCCTGATCTGAACATAAATCGCTTAGTGCAATTCATGGATTGCACTAGCTGCTGACTTCATATCTTGCCAAATGGACTTGTTAGCCTCCAGACTTACGTAACCTTCCCTCTAGCTGAGCTGATCAGACATCCCAATATAACCCGAACCAAAAGAAGTAAAAGAAAAGAGAAAGTACAGTCAGTGAAGATGACAGAAAGAAATTTAGGCAGTCTAGGCCTAGGAGTCTTGAATCCAAGGTGTCATATCTAACAGCTTAATACATGACACGGTACAGCTTATTGCCAGGCATAGCTCTTACTTTGGGATGATTAAAAACACTTTACATTTTCAAAGTGGATTTTTTTTTAAGTAAGTCATTATCCTCTTGGGACATGAGGTAAAACTCTCTGACAGAGATTGGTTTTATTCTGCAGTTCCCTCTGTCATTTTGCACCACTGAATCTGAAAAGCAAACTCTGCCTCTTTCCTCTCAACCCTCTGTGGCACACTCAGAATACATGTTAGCTTATTACCATAATGTGACACTGAAGGAGTGTAAAAGACAGTATTCGTTGATGCATACCTACAGTTCTTCATCTGGATCAGGGAATACAGATCTCATTTCTCTAGTTTTGAAGGATGTTGCCAGTCCTAATAAAAGACTGCCTAAGATGTCTTGGTAGTTTGAACAGCCATTACAGGAATCTAAATGAGGGGTGGTGGAAAAGATGGAGAGAGAGAAGACACAAATAAAAATTAGCTGTTTAACACTCTTTTCTTGTCAGTGATTGTTGAGCTCTGGTTCCATGTTATTTTGAGAAATCTCCCCCAGTGAGTAAAGTGAAATTGGTAAGCTAGTTTGAATGTAATGCTTTGTTTAAAAAAGGATGCGGGAAAGGAAAAGAGTAAAAATGCAGTATAAACATGCATTCTATATAAGATCAAAAAAGAAAGTCTGAAATATGAGATTTTCTTTTGTGTTAATGTATGCTGATTTAAAAAAACCCACATATTGTGCTAGTGTGAGAACCAGGAAGTGAGAGTGACAGAAGTGAAAAAACTTAATATAATAGACCAAGCAGCAGACTTGTAGAAAATGTAGAAAATGTACGTGGCACAAATGAGTGTCTAGGAACATGAACATAAAAAGTTTTGTAAGATGTTGAACATTCAATCTTCCATTTCTTTGATTTCCTTTGAGCAGGTCTTTACAACAAGATGTTATTACAACAGAGCTGTGAGAATCTAAGAGCTGATAAGCTGCTGACACTGATACTGTGGTCAAGAGGAGGAGTTTTTTCTTAACAACATGAAAAATACTTGTAATTCAGCCCAAAGTCTTGCAGGTTTAATTATAGGTAGTTTTGATGTTATGCAAGCCATGACTTGACTTGAATACGTTGAGTTCATTACAGAATTTTTTTGCTTAAAATGAGACTTTGTACACAGGACTGGAAGTCAGTTGTTATTCCAAGAAGAAATGCAGCAGCTCTTTGGGAAGTTGGTGTAAAATACCTGTAAGTGCCGCTGAAGTGGTAAGTAAGCTTTGTGTTGGTTGTTTGCAGGAGGTTAAATTCCACCAGCGGCACGATGTGTAATACTATCCTAAGCACAAAAGCGTACTCAGCTTTCAAATGCCACGTTAGACTCACAGGTATTTTTGGAATAATGTTTCAATTACTAATTTAACTGTCATTAGCAGTTGTGTGTTAACTGGAGGATGAAATTGTTTATATCCTGTGAGTCTTGCATATACCTTAAATTTCTGAGGAATGCTGTTGCTGTGTTCAGAGCTGAGGTTATCAGGAGGGTGGGCACATCACCAGTGACTGAAGTAGCTGCATGTTCTTTGCAAGAAAAGAACTGTTGGTGTTATTTTAGAATCAGCTAACCTTTTTTAATGTCTAAACCTGAAACTGTGGTACACCCTGGAGCATCAAGTGGATGTGTAATCATTTCTTTTTCAGGAAAAACTGGGAAAAGCTATTCCTGCAGTTTAATATAGAGCTGAAACAGATAAAAGCTGATAGACAATGTGTTAACTAGCTTCTAAATCTTAAAATACTTAAATAGTTTGGTAATGGAATAAGGGAGACAACAATAAATACTTCATTTAAATTGCTAATCTTTTGTTTTGCTGGGTAAACTAAATACTGTGTATTTTGGAAGGAACAGCTTGCAATGTTCCCATGAACACCACGATATGCACCCCAGTAGCAAGTTCTGCATTAAGTGGTTGGCGTCTGATCTTGCTTCTGTTTTCCTTCTTTCTGTGGTGAAATTGTGGAGTCATGTGCTGGAGTTAGAAATGGTGTCTTGGAGTCCATGTGCCTTGAACTTTAAAAAGAAAAACAAAATTGGAGAATTGGACTTGGTTCATAATTGTAAATGGGGTTTTGTTGCTTGTGGTGAGGGTGTCATGCAAACAGAAGAAGGAAATTACATAATCTAAGGATTGCCATGATCTATCATAGGTCTGAGCTGTCTGTTAAAAGTCCTGTTTCTAGCTATAGTATGTTTTCTTACAGCTGAGGTATAAGAATGTTTTCTTACAGCTGATGCTTTTTTCAGTGAGTAGCACCATGAGATGGAAAAGAAAAATGTGGAATAATTTAGCAATCATTTGGAGAATCCATTTTCAAAGTAAAACTGGTAGTTCCTAGATTTCAAAGTTAATGTATCCTTTTCTTATAACATACTGTAATTTGTATTCTAAGGACTCTTTCAACTTTGATTGAAACTAGTTTCACCAGTTAAATTAAAATAATAGAGGTTTTTTGAGTATGGAATGTTAAACAGATAAAATGTAAATGTAGATTCCCATAAATAACTGTCTCCAGTGACAGTTCCTTAGTTAAATACCCTAAGGCCTTATCCAAAATGTGAATGTGGCTCTCCATCTCTATTTTAAGGAAATGGCAGGTAAGCTTACTATTTAAAAAAGCAGTAATTGAGAACTTTTGCTGTTGAAGAAAATACGTAAATGAGGATTGTATGATAATTTCTTTTTTTAGTATAGAAAACATGAGTTTCAAATCTCATACTGGTTTTCCTTTGTTCAGGAAGAGGCTAGAGAAATATAAGCTTGTGTTAAGGTGCTAAGCTTGTGTCCCTTTTCCAGTGTGCAGGCCCTCCAGGAATGAGGTCTTCCCACTACTGCTCTTCACTAGGACTGTAGTGTGGAGGAGAATAATGTTTTCATTACTTACCAGCATCTGACTGTTAGATTTTTAATGTATCTTTTGGAGGCACCCAGAACCATTCATGGGTCTACAAGGCGAGCATATTTGTGGTGTTGAGGTCCTTGATAGGGATTGCACTGGAGGGATAGCATTCAAGCAACATATGAATTAAAAGGAAATCATCCCACTCTCTAGCCTTTTATCACTTTGCATGTTTTTGTGATTAGACATGGTGGTGGTGTCTTAAGTATTTGGTGGAGGCAAAAAGTGGCTGGCCATAATTGGAATAATATGTGTGGAATCTCACCTTTCCTTGGCGGTGCAGGTTCCTGAGACCTAAACTGTTTGAAAGATGACGGTAAGAACCACCTCTGAAATTTGCATAATTTCCTATTTAGGAACTTCATTCCAGGATACAGGTTAGAAAACTTTGGCTAGTGTAAAATATTTATTAAACTGGTTGTTGGGGAGTCATGCACAAACCCTACTGATGTGGCAACTTAGAAGGAGGAGGCATATGCTTTTATGCTTTGTCTTAGTCTTTCAGGTTATTGAAGCCTGCAAACTGTTTCTACAAGAGGTGCTCTTGTAAGATTAATCTCAATCTCTGCAAAGCAGGTGTTTACAGCAAACTTTCCCCTTCCAACCCTGTGCCTAACAATAGTGTGATTAAGATCTCACTCTGGGGCAGGCTGACTTTTGGCTGCATGTGTGTGCCTGCACAAGCATGTCTGCAAGCTGCTTTTATTATTCAACAAAAAGAACATATGCAGTTAGTCTGAATATAGGAGAAATGCTTTGAGTGTGAGCTGGGTCTGGAGTCTGTAGGAAGACTTGTAGCTTGAAAGGAGCAGATGAAGCAAATAAATAGAAATGGATGGCAGCATTTTTAATTTAAGTAATCAAAGCATTGGATTAACTGGATGCAAAGCTGAGCAATAAATACATACACTGTACTGTAAAAATATTTTATGCTTCTTCTCTTTTGCTCAGTTTTTAATATGACTTGTGTTTTTGTTATTAACAACATAAAACAGCCTTGGATTTGCTGCTAGGGATGAAACTGAGTGCACTGGCAGTTGTATCTGCGCTGCTGGGCAAAGTAATGCTGTGTTGGATCAGTGAAAAAAACCCACTTGTGGCAGAACAGTGTAATTCTGATTTGAAACCAGCAACAGGAAAGTATCAAAGAAAGCTAACACAAAAATGTATCTGCTGTAGACAATCATTTAAGGACAATAGATGTTCTGTTATCTCTGTCTGTATTAGAGTCATGGCTGGGCTTCACGAACGAAGATTTAAGAAGGCTCTATCCACATTTGTTACAGGCGCGCTGGTGGCTTATGAGGCCAATGCGAGATAGACATGTCTGATTGCAAAAGGCGCAGCAGAAAGACTCCTTAGATGGTGTATTCTGCAAGACACGGTTCTTTCTGCCTTGTCTTTTCTCCTCGAGAGTGATCCTACGTGTGTTCTCAAAGGAAACAGCTGCGTTTTAGATGGTGTGTCTCCAGGCCTCCCGATTGGAGGCCAGAGTAGACCAGTTATGGTGATCAGAAGCAGCTCTGCAGCATTTAACATCCTGCTTTGCAGATGCTGCTGAGCTCTTTGGGCTTGAAGTCAGCTTAAAGAAGACAGAAGTTCTCCATCAACCTGCATCTCAGGAATTCTTCCATCATCCCCATATCACCATTGGCCAATCAGAGCTCAAATCAGTCCAACAGTTTAATTACCTTGGTAGCCTCATCTCCTCGAATGGCAAGATTGACGGGGAGATAGACAACAGGTTAGCAAAGGCATATAGTGCTTTTGGAAAACTCCACAAAAGAGTATGGCGTAATAAATACTTGAAGAAAAGTACCAAGATCAGTGTTTACAGAGCCATAGTGCTGTCTACTCTCTTATATGGATCTGAATCATGGGTCATCTACCACCACCACCTACGTCTCCTAGAACGCTTCCATCAACGCTGCCTCCGTACAATCCTAAACATCCACTGGTTAGATTTTTGTGACCAATACATCTGTTCTAGAACAAGCAGCTGTCACAAATATTGAGGCCATGTTGCTGAGAACACAGCTACACTGGGCAGGGCACGTCTCCAGGATGAAGGACCACCGCCTCCCTAAGATCTTGCTTTATGGTGAACTTGCCACTGGCTGCCGCATGAGAGGAACCCCGAAGAGAAGATACAAGGACTCCCTTGTATCTGAAACAACATCTCAACCTTGGCCATATTGACCAGCATCTGTATTAGGTGGTCTAATAAAAGATGTTATCCCTGCCTACAAAGCACTACCTTACCTGGGGTAGCGCACACTGCAGAGCATTTCTTCCATGATGGTTGTTGTCTTAGGAAGGCAAGAATGGCCTATGTTCACCTTATATTTTCTGCAAGATGGCTCTGTAGCTGGAGAAGCTACTTGTGTATTGTAGAAATGAGGTGTATTATATTGGGAACGTGCTCTTATAGAGTTACTGACATACCCAGGTCAATAATTCACCAAAGTGGCTTTAATATAGAGTAACACACACATACAGACTGCACAAGGCAGTATTGTGATGTATTTTTTTATGCAGATCCTCCTACAGCTAAGGCAGTGCTGGTGTCTGACTAGAGTCAGGCTGAGTAGTGGATCTTCAGTCACAATTGTGTGTCCAGATTCTTCAGCTGTAGAGCCCTCCAAGTCAGGAGGATGCAAGTCCAGAGTCTCCAATAGTTGCTTTTAATGTAACCCATAAAATCTTCACCACTCTTTCATCAAATAAGGAACAAATTTTACTTTTATGCGGAACTTCTGCTTAACTAACTACCTCTTTTCCACACAGGGTGCAAAGACAAATTACATGTGTGAAGTACTTGTGGTTTCAGTTTGAGGCTTTATGAATTGATAATTTCGGCAAAACCTTTATCTCTAATTAAACTGCTGATCATTATTCCTTTTCTATTCTTGGAAAATTTGGTTCCTAACTGATGAAATTAATAAACTCGTCTGAGTTCAAGTATTTAACTTAAATCTTAGTAATATCTCAGGTACAAGTTTTTAATTTGCTCTCAAAAAAATTCTCATGTCAACTTTTTAAATTTTAATGCTTAACTTTTCTTATAACTTGCTATATTACTAGTAGCTATGCTTCTCAAATGAAGTGCTTATTCATGTACAAGGTCTCAAATAGCCAGAGACAATTTTATATCAGCCTGCAGTGTGCTTAAATTATTATAACTCAAAATTAGAGTCTAATGTCAGTGATAATAATTTAGATATATAAAAAACAAGTGGCTCATATTAAAAAAAGCCAGTCATGCTTCCCATTTTTGTGTGATGTATGTGCCCCCAAGAATTTTAAAATAATATGAAAATTGAAGTTCCCTTTATTTTAAAAAGAAATTTGCATTAAATATATTCTACTTCTACTTCTCTGAAATTTGGCTGAGAATTAAACTTAGACTTGACAATATTACTTCCTAAAATTCCCTTATTGGCTGCATTTTAAAAGAAATTAGGTCAGTCCCAAAATTGGAGTTGTTGCCTTTTAAAGATCAAGGTTAGGAAATCAAGTGAGCACAATGTGTTTTAAGCATTCACTGTTCTTTTACTCTATTCCCCTTAGCTAAATCTTGAGATTCACATGGCTTTGGAGGAAGGAAGGGAGAGACAGTAGTTACAGGATTGTGAACATGTGGAGGGAAGGATTAAAAATTATCTGTGGTCTGTGAAGGAAACAGCACAAGTGCCAAGCTGATATATTCTCAGTTTGCTATTGTGTGTCTCACAGCAACAACCACAGCAAATTGCATAGCATTAAGAAACAACCAGGGCATGTTTTGTTGTGTGCATCTCGTGTACTAGCATCTTGTTACAATGGGGTCCGTGCAACTGCCATGTGCAAGTGATGTGCTGCTCTCAGCCTGACAGGGGTGGCTTTGCACGGGGTGCTCGGCCTGTCAAGGCACAGCTTTGTGCTGGCCCAGCCACCTCTTCAGAAGGGAGAGTTGGTCGAGTGTGTGTTTCCTGCTGCCTCCCTCGCACCAGCACCACAACCTGCCTGACTGTAGCAGAGCTGATTCCCATCACTGCTCTGAAGCACAAGGAACACAAAGCAAGAGGATAGTGTAGGGAAGGAAAGGAAACTGGAAAGGGGAAAGGGGAAAGGGGAAAGGAGAAAGGAGAAATGATTAAAGAGAAGAGAAGAGAAGAGAAGAGAAGAGAAGAGAAGAGAAGAGAAGAGAAGAGAAGAGAAGAGAAGAGAA
>NW_016690206.1:30696-119934 GCF_001604755.1 Lepidothrix coronata
AAGAAAAGAAAAGAAAAGAAAAGAAAAGAAAAGAAAAGAAAAGAAAAGAAAAGAAAAGAGAAAAAGAAAAGAAAAAAGAAAGTATCATGGATACTGAGGAGTGAAGAGGCTTGAACCTGAATGAGACCTAGTATTTCTGTTCTGTGAATTCCAAGTAAATCAGAGGAAAAGGAGGATCTGTGAGGATAATTGAGAGAGAACAGAAAAGCATGGCTTTATTGCTAAAAGGCAATGCTAGTGAGTCTAATTCTATCTAAGGGTACTCTACAGGCATTTCCTAAGATTAACCTGGAAAACTGATTGACCTTGCCTGGTGAGGTAGGGATGTCTCTGAGTGTGTGTTCATAATACCATAATGCAAGAGTATATGTAATGGGAAGCATGAAATTGTACTGCATAGTTTGAGAAATAGTAAGTTTGGGCTTTTTTTGTTTCATAAAAGTTTTAGAAAATCTTTTGAAAACTGTATTTGCCGATTCCTTGTTTCTTTAACTTCCCATATATACCCTTTTATAAAATCTTTCTCTACTTTTTGTTTTGTTTTAACGAAGGTGTAGGGTGAATCAGTGAGGCATAGAGATGTAATGGCTTCTTCAAGATATTTCTATTTATTTTCAGCGGATGGGGGATGGGGCACTTTCCGGGATCAGTATTTCCTTTGATTTGGAGTGTTGAAACTCTGTCTTGGGAGGGATGTGCATTTTACAGCACTTGTCTGCAGGCAATATGAGATAAGTCATGCCTGGGAACAGGCTTGTGCAAGGGCTACTTTGGCCTGACCCACCGCAGGTGCCTACATTGTGCTGAAGGCAGTGGAATTTCAGAAGATATCTATTGTCTTCCTGAACCGGTTTTTCTGGAGGTGGGCTGAACTCCCCACACTTCACATGAAGGTGAACAGGAGCTTTGGAAATTTAGCTATGGCAGTCAGACTGAGGTAACACACAGGTGGTATCTGCATGTTTGTCCTTTCTTGATGCCCTGCTCTCACTACTGTGAGTGAGGGTGATAGCAAGTCCATTCTTGTAATAGTCAGACTCTTTAATGGCATGTGACAGTGTATGCTAAAAGAAATGTTTAGAAATGTATAAGCACATAAGAAAACTTATTGGGTGGACAAATCTTTACTGACAAAAGAGACAGTAAGAGTTTAACTCCAGGGAATTTTTCAATACAGAAGCACAATTTGAAGTATAAAACTTCAAAATAATAATCTTTTCACAAGCAGTACAAATTTATGCTGCCAGTGTTCCAGGGACTCATGTCCATCAGATCAGTTAAGTCTTCAGATGGAAAATCTGAAATGGTCTGAGAGTTCTTCTTTCTCTTGCATTATGGTATTATGGACATTAAATCTTTTTTTGAGACTATTATCCCAGGAAAACCCAATTATTACTAATATTCAAATTTCAAGCTGCTTAACATGCTCCATTTGACCTGTAAACATATTTGTAATCCAAAGAGAAGCTGATTATTTATTCTATACAATAAGAAAGATACCTGTGCAAGCTCTCTGATTCTGTTCCTGCTTGCTGCAGAAGAACGGAAACTTCAGGATGAGCAGAATGTACAGCAGCTCTTAGAAACTGAAGAGATCCTTGCTCTTGTTGCAAAAGTACTCCACAGTGATCTCTGGATCTGTTTATTCTTCCATGACAAGAGAAATGTAAAGAATATGGAGCAGCTTGAGAAGCAGATAAAGTCTATTATAACTTCCAAGTATTGTATTTAACCTTGCTCTTCTGAAGCACCGGTCTACCAACTAGTTCATCAAAGTTCCCTGAAGATTACTGATGTATTGCAACTTCTTATATGAAATCTGCTTCAAGAGTGTTTCTCTCCAGAGCTTTTTCTGTCCAGTAGTAGGAAGGCATATATATCAAATGCTGTGCCATTTTATAGGAATGGTGCTCAGAAGCAAAATTTTCAAGGATCTTCCTGTGGTACATGCTTGCTACAAAGAGCATTGCACTTGGTAGCTGCTAGAGAGTTCAAAACCTGTATGTGTCAATGGCAGTGCAAATAACTGAAGACATACTGTGGTTTAGCCTGCCTGGGAAATAGTTTAGACAAATTTTTGTCCTGGATCTGTAATTCACAAGGTGAATGCAATGATTATGAGGTTAGGGAGAGGCAGGAGTAGTGGAAGAGTCTGAGCAACAAACACAGGGCCATCAGTCTCACTGGGACAGAGTGGGTTATCTCCTTTTTTTAAGAATTTAGTCATTTGGTGTGGAGAAAAAAAATTTGTACTCTTTCAATTTGTACTCTTTGCTGTCTGTTTCACTTGGGAAACATTTCACTGAGATTCACTTTCATTTAGTACCAGGCAAGATTAGCCTTTCAAGAATACCCAGCACAGTCACAGAGATGTTTAAGCATCTTGATCCACACGCCGGTCTTCTTATAGGTATAGCTGGTTTTAATTTTAGGATACTTTTTAAGGTCTACTTTGTGTCTGCTACACCTTGAGACCCTGTGCTGGATGGCTCAGAGCTGTGCTTCAGGCATAGTTAAAGTGGGACAGGGATGAGATCAGTATCTGTTTTTATGGGGGCTGTTTCTGGAGAAGGTGATGGGGAGCCCAGATATGTTATCAGAAGGCTGGGGGGAGGAGGAGGAGGAATGCTTGTAATTCAGATATAGAGGGAAAGGGACATTGTAACATTGCTACCTGGGGTATGACCTCAGTGGTTGCTGTGCTTCTGCATTATAGCTTGGCATAGCTGTTATCATGATGATCTACGCAGCTTTTTGATAGGGAGATATGAGATTCAGTGTCACAAAGAGTGAATCTATTGTGTAATAAAGGAGTTGAAACTATGTTGGAAGATGGCAGTCCATTTTTAAGTGTAAATATTTACTAATAGACCATAATGATAGTCTCTGAATCTCTTCCCCATCTTCTGCTCTAGTATCTAGAGCTGGCTGTGATGCAAATTGAGACACGGAGATTTCACATTATACCTCCAAACAATGACAGTGCATATTTCTTTTCATAATTTGGGAGACATTTCTCATATGCATACTTTGCTGCTTCTTAAAGATCCTTTGGCATACTCATTTTGTATCCAGCTGTATCTGAGATTAAAATATTTTTGTGGAAGGAAATATAAATTGTAGGGAGTTACTACTACCCATGAAAGAGCAAAATCTTGAAAAATACAGAAGACACAGCAAATGAAATTAGGTTCACAGTACCTAGGCTTTGCTGGAAAACAAATATGGACTTAATTAGGGATTACAAATTGGGATACACACATGACTTCAGCATAAATCTCCAATCCTGCTGATTTGCAAAAGCCCATTCAAAGTATTTGGTTGCAACTGTACATGAACAATAATCTTGGCAATATTTATGGAGTAATCAAGAAGACTGTAAATTTGTCAGATAACAAACTAATGTCCATAGCCTGCCCTAAATACCTAAAAACCTAAAATCTCTTGTCATAAAGGTAGAGATTAGATTGCTCAGCTGTGTCTCTGTGGAAGTTAATCCTTTTATTGCTGTTCTCTGTAAAATTTCAGACAACAAAGTAGTGTTTCAGTAACATCACATTACCATTCTGCAGGGCTGTGTGCTAACGCTTCAACAGTATTTGCAAATTGTTACTCTTTTTGAAAGCTGAAATCAGAAAGATCTCTGCTGACCATAATATCTCGTTTTTCCCCAAGACACGTGGATAGTCTGCTGTTGGGCTCTGCCTGGGGCTTGTATCTGTGATAACAGAAAATCTACTGAGAGGCAGCTAGTTTTTAGTGGTATGTAATATTATTTATTATTCAGCCTTCTATGCGTGCTCATATGAATTTTTGTAGGTTTGTACTCAGGATTTTAGCAAGTGTGTGAAAAATATACAGTCCATATAATTCTATCTACCTGTGAAAACCAGAAAATTAGAATGATTCATCTCCCTTGGAGAAGTTCTTACATTAAACATCTGTTTGAGAGCTCTTTTAAAATAGTCACCTCCTCCTAATTTCAAAGAGCATGAAACATGGAAATGTTTTTTCCTTATATATTTTCTTTAATACCAGAAATGTATTTTTTCAGCTATTCATAGAGGTTTTCATGTTCATTAATGACCCAATATAACTGGGTCTCCTGTTTTAGTAGACAAAGTTTGCTTTGAAGTACTGTGAAAGATTTTGTATATTCTTAGTTAAGACTCCCACATAAAGAGTATATAAATACTGATGTGGTTATACACGTGCTCAACTTCTTTTAAATAACTGAACAGTGTACCTGATGGCTTGTCATGCTTGAAAACTGTGAGCAGGGGCTACAAGGTATACCCTCCTCTTTTCCTCACATTTTTTATTGCATCATGTCACATGCCACGTGTAGGCTTGTGGTCAGAAGTACCTGTACGTGTTTCTTTTGTCTTATGGAGTGGTCACAGTCTTCCTGTGCTTCAGGTTCCATGTTTCCCATCCTGCTGTGTGTGGGAATGTAGGACTTCATGTGGGCAATACCTGTGGGAGCTGTGGGGCTGAGTGGGACTCAGCATGGGAGCTGGTCTTGCTTCTGGGGCATCTGAAGGTTGGTGCCCACATCCCTCTGCGTGAAGGAGGCACATACTCCTGGCCTCTGGGTACCATCAACCCTTCACATAGGCTGTATCTACTGTGGGAGCTGGCTGTTAGGGTAATAGGCACTGAGATGTAGGGAGTAGACACAGTTTTATGCATTAGCCTTCCCACTGACTCTGGATTTCCTTTGAGTTTTCCAAACATGGCCTTTGCTAAAGTGATAGCGGGCTCTGTGTTAACCAGGTGTGAATGCCAAGACTGACAAATTCAGTTTGTGCGCAATCTGAATATAAATATGTTTTCTTTTCAACTTCCATCCTTTCTCAGGACACAAAAGATTGTGTCGTCCATCATCTTGTTACTCCATCCTCTTCCTCCCCACTGTCTTATAACCAGGGTTAGAGCTGTTCAGAGGACTGTTCATAAGGGGATGTGGCAGAAGGGGTTTTGCTGACTGAGGTGCTGCAGGGCTGAGCAGGACATAAGCTCAATAGGAGTGGAGCTCCATAGCATCAGTGCCTTCAGCTGATAACATCTTAAACCTCATGTAGTCTCCTTTTCAGGAACCAACATCAATCTTTTCTTAGCACCTCAGCTGATCTGGATTTGATTCTCTCAGTGAAGATTGCTGAGCTTTGTGTAATCACCTCTTTCTCTTTTTCTTTACAGAGTTCCAACATGGGAGGCAAACTGAGCAAGAAGAAGAAGGGATACAGTGTCAATGATGAAAAAGCTAAAGACAAAGACAAGAAGGCTGAAGGAGCAGCAACTGAAGAAGAGGAGACTCCAAAAGAGGCTGAGGATGCCCAGAAAACCACAGAGACCACAGAAGTGAAGGAGAACAACAAGGAGGAGAAGGGTGAAAAGGATACTCAGGTCGCTGCCAATAAGACAGAAGAAAAAGAAGGAGAGAAGGAGAAAACAGTGACCCAGGAAGAAACCCAGAAACCAGAACCTGAGAAGTCGGAGTCTGTTGTTGATGCGAAAGTAGAGCCACAGAAGAACACCGAACAGGCACCCAAGCAAGAGGAGCCGACTGCTACCTCTGCTCCCGCTGCCAGTAGTGAAGCATCCAAAACTTCTGAGCCTAGCAACGATGCAAAAGCTTCCCAGCCCTCAGAAGCCACAGCTCCCAGTAAAGCAGATGACAAGAGCAAAGAGGAAGGGGAAGCCAAAAAGACTGAGGCTCCCGCAACGCCTGCAGCCCAAGAAACTAAAAGTGAAGTGGCCCCAGCTTCAGACTCAAAACCTAGCAGCAACGAGGCTGCGCCTTCTTCCAAGGAGCCCGTGACAACAGCAGCACCTAGTTCGACTGCTAAGGCCTCAGACCCTGCAGCCCCGCCAGAGGAAGCGAAACCATCTGAAGTTCCAGCAACTAATTCGGATCAAACCATAGCAGCGCAAGATTAAATTGGACAGCCTGTTGAAACAACCACTTAAAACAACCTGTGTCTTTTTTTTATTTTTTCAGCTATACTAACTCGTTTCAGATCTGAAATAACAAATATGTATTGCCCAGAAAAGAAGGAGAAAAAAAAAGATAAAATGAAAAGGATGTCCCATCAAGTTGGGAGGGAGGGAGGGGGGAGAATCCAAATAGTATTTTTGTGGGGAAATATCTAATATACTTTCTGCTAACTTGACACAAGTCCTGGATTAAAAAAAAAGTAAAATAAATGGATGTCTGAAAGTACAGCACATCTTTTGTATCTGAACTGCTGTAATTGCACTCCACCAGTGTATCAAAATCTTCTTTTTGTTCTGTAATGGGATTTGGGAGTGATGCGTTGGATTCTGCCCACTAGGTTTGTGCCAAGGCAATTAGATCTTTATGAAAGCAGTATTTTCTGTGTTTTTTTTCTTTTTTTTTTTTTTAATTATTTACAGCCTTTCTTATTTTGATATTTTTTTTATGCAGTGGATGAATGCCAACTTTCAGACAAAACCCACCTAGCTGTCCACATATTTCTCAATGCCAATCCTCCAATTCTTCCTCTCCAAATATTTTTTGGGAGTAAAAAGCATTCTCATCCTACTTAGCCTACCTAGATTTCTCATGACGAGTTAATGCATGTCCGTGGTTGGGTGCACCTGTAGTTCTGTTTATTGGTCAGTGGAAATGAAAAAGTCTGCGTTCATTGCAGTTCCAGTTTCTCTTCCATTCTGTGTCACAGACACCAACACACACTCATTGGAAAACAAATGAAAAAACAAAATGTACAATGGATGCATTGAAATTATATGTAATTGTATAAATGGTGCAACAGTAATAAAAGTTAAATAATTTAAAAAATATATAAGTGTAAAGACTGATTAAATCTTCACTTTTACCCCTTGAGAACTAGGCAAAGGAGGTTCTTATGCTTATTACATCTGGGGCTGTTTACTTTCCTATAAATAGTAACACTCCAATAGCCACAAGTGTTCCCAGGTGAGGTTGAAAGAAGTGGCCAAGGAACAGCACATCTCACGTGTGTTTTATCCCAGGTAAAGTAGAAATGGCTTTTGCCTGCCTTAACATGTGAAAAAAATGCTCTCTCGCTATTTTGAAGAGCCAGAGGCATGATGGCTGGGTTTTAACTGGTACTAAGACAGTGGATTTGATAAACTGATCTTTAAAAATGAGGCAATTAAATTTAATCCTAGTCCTATTAAAATATTTTTAGTGCTGATGGACTTTGTTCTTTTTCCCATTGCTATCGTATAGGAGATGAACCGCAGCTGCCACAAAAGGCCAGTTCTGTGCATTTCAGATATGAATAACCTTGTATAGCTGAGCAGAGTTTAGCCCAACATAAACAACATTTTTCACTACTTTGGCCTATTTGCCCCATTTTTATTCAACAGAACTGCTGAATTACTGCAGTTTCTGCTGAATAGTGCCCTTGCTGGATATGGACAATGATTTCAAGTGCAGAGCCCAGGATTCACAGAACTGATTAAAGCAGCATATTTGGCCTGCCCATTAACAAACTCTTAGACAGAGCAGACGTTATGAAAGAAATGGGCAGTGGTAAATAGAAACACAACTGTACACATACCAAAGGGATAAGCAGGCTTGTATTTAGTAAATAAGGAAAATAGTGTTTTAAAACGATATAAATTATTACATATGCTTTCTCTCCATGCAGCAAGAATGATTCACTCTACAGACTTCCATAATACTAATCCTAAAATTTTTCAGAAATACAAGCTTCCTATACCATGCTGGGGATGCTGGTGTGCAGTTGTGTACCTGGGAAAAGCTTACTGGAAAAGGCAGGAGTAGTTCTGTGTGGTTTAGATCAGGTCATTCACTTACATGTCTTGCACCACCATCAAGCTTTTGCATCCTTGATGTGAAAGAGTCAATTTCATGCATAACACATTAAAATAAAGTGGATTCTTTTGCACAGAGAAAAGTTAGCCTAATACCTGGCTTAAAAAGACAGCAGGGTTTTTTAGATTATATAGCTGAAGCACTGCAAGGGACTAGACAGATAACACATTTGGAATAATTTACCAAGCTTTTTGTATATATAGGTGTCACAATTTACAGCATCTTTGCAGTCAAATTTTTGTCTTTCCTGCAATTCTCTAATAGTCCTCTGCCACCATTTCCCAGTGTAGGTGTGTTCTGGAAAGGGAGAACATCTGTCCACAACTTTCACATGAATTTGCATGAGATGAGTCCAGCACAGAGAGGAGGAGTGCAGGCATCCTGTGGTACTTCATGGTGATGTAGCACTGAATCAATCTGAAGCTGATGGGACTAAATCTATGTTCTGCCTTTGGGTTGGAAGTGGCTGACAACGGAAAATAGGTATGTAACTTGTTTACTGGGATGGTATGGGAATGTGCCTACTAACAATATCACACCCATTCGCTTTCAATATAATGTTCAAAGTAGCACTTAATCTCAATTACTATAACAGCTTGACAATCAACACATGTCCTTTTTTTCCCCTGAGCTTTCTTCATTTGGCGTATTTAAAGTTGTTGAGATCTTGAATGCAGTCTTACTTTATTTCTTTTAGGTAATTAAAAATACCCCTGTGCTCCACAGTTGTATCCAAACACAGCAGCCTTTGCAGCTGTTGACAGCAAACTCTTAATTGCACATGCTGAGGGTCTCACAACCTGCTTGCTGATGGTAGTTTCATCTCAAGAGTATCAAAGATGTGAAGAAGTGTTATGCCCCACATAACTGGAAATCAATAGCATATGGGCAAAGAAATACGTGCTTGTGTGTGGGAAACTGAGAGGCAATGCAGCAAAGATCATGCACTTAAGTGTTCAGTATTCTCAAAAAATAAAAAAGGAAAGTTGCCATATAATGTTTTAAATACTTTTATTAATAAAGGGGGCTGCAAAATTAGCCTTCTCATAGTTGCTAAAATACTTAGTGTGTAACTGGTAGGCATTCCAAGGCATTCTGGCTGAGGCCATTGCTCCACAGTGCTGCTATTCTGTACCTACATATGCAAGGAAAAAAATCATCTCTATTCAAAGATCTTACGAACTAAGCGTACATGTGTAATAGAAATGTGCTGCATGTTGCTTGCCTGAAGTGCCATGAGGAGACGTGAGAACCTTGAGGCCTGCTTTTCTGCAGTCCAGTATTTCATCTCCAAGATCCTCTTTTTTTCCGAGTTATAATCACTTTTTAATACTAATAAAAGTATGCTGAGGGTACAGAGCTAATAGGCATGTTAATGCTTTCAGTGCAAGCACATTGCAGATACCTCAGAGAACCCAACCTTTTCATGAAAGTGTGCCAAAGGAATAGAGAAATTCAACCCTGGGAAAGAACCTTTGCTATTGTTTAGAGCCCCTACAGAGAGATGTTTGCAAGGTCTCCCTTGTTTTGCCCTGGAGACTGTCAAGAATCCATTTCTCTCCCTTTGGCAATAGGAAGGTCAGTGCCATTGGATTTGCTCATATTTTGCTTGCACTTGCACAGGAAAGAGAAGCACAGATTCCGTTAAATGTAGAGCAACTTCACCTTTCCTCTTTTTTTATTATTTTTTTTTTTAATTTACTTGAACTTGAAATGTACGTCCTACTATTTTTAGAATGACTTCTGGAGATGGGAAAAAACCTGAACTTATGTTAAATGATTTATAATGGAATGGCTTCCTAGGAGCAATGCCTACAACTTGCTCTACAATTGGTTTCTGTATGCTTACTTCTGTGTCTGTATGAGACAGACACTTCCATGAAGAAACAGTACAATAAAATTTTATAGGATGTGTCAGTGTCTTATGTAACAGTGCTTCTAGATGTGTCTGTGTAGCTGTCAGTATCTAAACAGTCAGTGACTTCTGAATTTCTGCTGGTGCTTTCTTTGTCCCAGCACTGAACTAGGAGGTCCGTCCAGTCTCTGTCTCACCTAATCCTTGTCTTTTCCAGATCAGCACAAACTCCAACTTGGTGCAAGTGTAATGAGTCAGTGGGTGAATCAAGTCCTCAGTCTTCCTTCAGGAGCTTCTTATCACTACATTACATTTCTATTAATTTATCCTTATTTAACCAAATAGGGGAGTGTCTCAAAGAAATGCCTCAGATTTGTTGCCAGTGCTGCAGAAAGCATTTTCTCACAATACATTTCTTCAGTACATGTACTGCTATGCTTTCATTGCTGTCTCCTTGCACAGAATTCATAGCCTTTGAGGCTCTTCTTAAAGATTTTTAAGATGATAATCACTTAGTTTGCTGTTTTTATTCAGGGTTACATATTTTTTTCTGCACCAAACTCTCGGCATTTATCTTGACTCTTGGTCGACTTTCCACCTTTCATTTATTCATTTACATATATAATTGTTTACATCCTGTTTTAAATTTAACCTCCCCACCATAATTTATGCAACATGAACGTATATAAGCTGTTAAGCAGTCAGATTTAGAAAACATGGTGCTCCAGTCAGGGGAAAAACACAGCACAAGGAAAAGCCATATACCTGTGTTTTCCTTTATCGTTGTGAAAAAGAACCTTCTTCAGGACAGGCAGAGCATTGCTAGCCGCATTTATCATGATGGGGTCAAAATCTAGCTACGGAGTCAGGTAAGCAGAAGGAGGTTTTTTTTCTTTTGTCGGGGAAGAGAGAAAAGGGGTGGATATTTCAAAATATGACCACAGAAGTTGGGACACAGAACACATGAAACAATCCATTTATTTCCTGGAGACAGCACAACTATGTATTAACCAGCCACCACAAGACTGCCAAGTCTTTCCAGCTTGTCAGGATACTTGTCTCTCTTTTAGTGTATTTGCTTGTTTAGGCAATAAATATTAATTCCAGCTCTTACTGTCATTTGAATGTGTTGTCTCTGTCTTTAGCTTGTCTACCCTCCACAATGGAAAACTGACATCTCTGAGAGCCTTCAATTGCATCAGGAGGCTGACTGAGCTTCTTGATGTCTTAGCTTGATCAAGATGATTTTTTTTTGAGATTGTTCAGCCAAGTGAGATGCAGATTTGACTGAGTTCAACTTTATTTCACTTACTAAGCAAAAATTCAAAGGCTTTACATGATGTTCCTGCTGAGGGTAAAGTGAAATCTTCCTATGAGCCTGATTAGTCTGTTATTTGGAATGTCATCAGGTTGCTGCAAAATGCATAGCTTGTTAAACATCACTGCTGGTTCAGCTGACCAGTAATTTTAGATTAACACTTGGTAAAGTTTGGCATTTAGTCTCTCTTGAGAATTAAACCAATTGTACTGGGCTCAATACAAGGATAGAAATGGAGCCGTTCACATTAGGAGATGGAAATGAATTAAATTTTTTAACTCCCTTCAGTTCCATCCTGTCCAGAAAACCAGAGTGAAACAAGAGTCTGCCCCTAGTTGGTCTTCGCACTTTAGGAATGGGGCAAGACTGTAAATTATCCTAGCCAAAAAATGATCTTTAAAACTTAACAGTTAATACTTTAAACCTTAAACCTGAATAGTAGGTGTTTTAATCACAGGCTATACAGATCCCTAAGAGCCTGGACTACTAGAGATATTGTGTGACAGGAAGCCAGCTGCTGGTCTTTTGTTCTATCTATTCCAGGGGGTCTCATTTTTAGCACCCATTTCCCCCATTCCTAGTTTATTGCCTTTCTACCAGTCTCAGGTTTATTATGTGTTAATGAGAGTAGTCTACTGTAAAGGCAGACCATACTGATGCTCCACTAAACACATTTTTCTGGCTTTGAACTTTTTTTTTTTGTAGAGTTGTGGCATTACTTGGATTCTGGACTGGGTTAGCAAAAACATGTATGTTTACCAAGTAGAATATGAATTGGTCTAGTATAAAGGGGAAGCCAAAAAAATAATCGTATTATTGGAAATTGGTGCATGCCTGAAAGAGCAAACCCTTTATTCTGCATCTGTCCAGGATTCTGCAATGGCTCACTGTAAGCTAAAAGACCCTATGGAGATTTCAAAAGATGTCACATGTCACTATGCTGAATACAGTGTTTAAGCTCTGCTGCTCTGTCCAATTATCTGAACTTTGTCAGCTGCACTACATTTTTTTATTTTTAAATAAAAGAGAGCATTCCCAAGCTAGCATTTTTGTTTCAAAAGGCAAACAACAGTAGCTCATAGTGAGTACGTTGCAAAGGAAAATTTCAATCCCATTAAACCATGAATAACCTTTCCCAGTAAAAGAAGTTCTAAGACTACCTAGGAGTCTTTTCCAGGATTTTATTTAGAATAAATTTTAAATAATTTTCTGATAGCTAGCTTTTCAAGGACATATTAATAAAATCATACTTTTATAGTATAAGTGTTGATGTATACTAAATGGACAATCTAATGGGGTCTGGTCACACATTGCAGGCTAAGTAAAGAAAATCTGGAACATAGGAGGCCAGATCATCAGCTAGCAGAATTACTGATTCAGGTCCACTGCACTGTATGAAAATCATTACATTTGCAGTTATTCCACATAGATCGAAACACTACAATATTAGTAGTAGAATGTCACATTATATTAGGCAGCACTGAATGGTTGGATATGAGTGAATTAAGCTGTTAACCTTTGTGATAACCTAATAATGGACAGATTTGGATTTGAATTGAAGCAGTGTACGAATACTAATTAGGCAAGTAATGCAAGTTCTGAAATAGCACATTTAAAGGATTTATTCAAGACTTTATGTAGTCAGTTTTTTATGAATGATTCACAGTGGGAGACATGGGGGACAACATAAGGATTAGCATATTTCTACATATGCAAGTGAAAATTAAATGGATAATAAAAATTAATGCCAGCAGGGAGGAGTGGCAGCTCTCTAATAGCTGTTAAATTTGAACTGATGCATCATGCTGCACTTAAATATTTTGGGCCTGAATTTTGCCTTTCCCCACATTTTAGTGTTCTATTCTACCTTAACTGTATCATACACATGTTGAACCAGATTTTTCACTGGATTGCCACTATTTTTCTAGCTATAGTTTATCTAATTTCATATCAGTGTCTCACTTTTAATCTGCCAAGACCAATGTGGCTACATTAGTGGAGATCTGAACAGATGATGACACAAACTATCAGATGGACCTTTAGCATCCAGACTGAGCTGTGTGCTACTGTATTCCATCTGAGCTTGTTACCTCTGGCTTTGATGTGTTCATACCGATGGCAGTGACTGCGAAAAGCTGTCAGAGGGTTTTAATGTGTGTTGGGTGCCCCAGCTCGCATTGCCTCCCTCTTTTCCACATGCTAAAAAAGTAAATGTGGCTGATATATTCTAGCATGCTGAGCTGGAGGGTGCTTCTTTCAGCTGAAAGGTTGAAAACAAAAAAAGCTATACAGTTCCTTGGTCAAGATAAGCATAGAATGGAAGAGTCTGAAAGCATGATAGCTGGCATCAAAATAAAAGTGATATTTAACTTCATGGTAGAATTAAGATGACAAAGACACAGGCCATGTCCCAAGAGGAGCAGCACCTTACAAACAGGATCACATAGAGTGTTGTAGAGGAGGAAGCTGAGTACAAAAAAATGCAGTTACCACAAGAACAAGTATTGCTTTTAGGCAAAAGCAAAACTGGCAAGGATTGGAAGAACATGTAGTTTGGCAGAAAGGGATGTCCACTGCAGCAATAGTTTTTAGAGAAGAGACAATATTTAAAACCTATTTAAAGAGATTTTTTTGTGTGATGCTTACATTTCTGAAACTGATTTTAGATTATAAATGCAAGAAAACACCATTTGGTGTCCTCTATGAAATTTTGTGGCATTATAAGTAAACTTTTCTACAGCAGAATGTAGGAGTATAAAAAGAAATGAACTGTAATGTTGATGGAGTTCAAGGTCCTAGCTAGCACCCTGAACACATTCAGTGTTTCTAATAAAGATGAGAGTATGGGATGGAAGCTGTGGCAACAGTTTCACATGGTGATCAGAGCTCATTTTCAGTGAATGAAAAGTCCTGTTTTAGTGATGGTGTCATGAGATACTGTCAGATGCAATGATACTATCAATCAGACTCAATTGCAGTCAGTTCTAGTCATAATGCTTCACCATAGATATGGATTTTTGAAGGGAGCAACTTTATGTGAATGGCTGTTTCCATTGTGTTTAGACCTTACTGTCCAGCTCTCAGATCCCAGAATTAGTTTGATAACATTGAAAGTTAGAATCAATCCGCCTGTTTCAAGTCAGTGGCAGGATATGTGTAGGTAGAGGGGATAACTAAAAAGACATTACAAGGTCAGAGAATCATTTGGAAAGGAGTTACCCACAGGGGATGTCAGCAGAAGATTGCAGCCAGTGTGCAAGGCAAGGATGATGATCTTCAGAGCACTGTTTTAAATGGATATGGAGGCAAGACACAAGCTGGAAGTCTAGTCTAAGCATGGGTTGCAGGCTAGACACACTTTGCAAAAAAGAAAGCAGAGGCATTTTTCCTGCATGTGAAGGCAGAGTCACACACTGCTGTTAATTTTCCTTTGACTCTAGCTCTCCCACGTTGATATTTACTTCCTCCTGCAGGTTAAATTTTCCCTCAAGGATCTCTTGTCCCCAGTACATGCTTTAGTTAATAGGTAAGATTTTTCTAAAGTGGCCAAAGCACCCATTTAAAAGAAACATAATATATACCACATGCCTTCCAGAGAGCTCTTGTGCTTCTGGAAAGGCGTCTCCTTCAAAGCATCTTGTATGAAACAAAGACATAGCAGCTCACCTCGTATCTGAAACTACCACATGCTTTACCGGTTACCACAAAGATTTTCTCCATTGTTTTATCACTATGCAGACACAGGCAGGTGTGTAGTGTTTCAGTATTTTTCTGAACCAGTGATGGTTGTGTTAACCCAGAGAGACTATTTTATGAGCAACTTCTCTGGCAGTCTTGTGTGCTGCCAGGCTTGGACTGACCATGAGGGTGAGAAGGGCTGCCCACCTTTAGGTCACCAGGGCTCCCTGCAGCAGTCTGCAGGTGGGCTGCCTCTTTCTGCCCTCCAGCTGTTCCTCCTTCCATCTGGGAAATACCTGCAACAGTCTCCTGATGAAGAGACTTGGCTAGGAGGACAGTAAATTATCTGGGCAGACCATGGAACTGCTTTGAGGGAGCTTAAGGATGGCAAGAACTCTTTGACAAGATTTAAATGGGTATGGTTGCTTCTCCCTTAGGGCAGGGGAATGGAAAGCCCTAAAAGACTTTGAAAGTCAAGGTCTTTCAAGTTTTGTATGGTTCTGTGATTACCAAAGATTGTCCCAGTAAGAACTGTTTTTCTTCATCTGAATAAGAGCTAGACTGTATCTGCTTTCATGGAATAATAATTCATTCTACTTTGCCTTCAGCAGGACTAAGGGCAGTACAAGGTACTCTTAAATGGATTTTTGAAGTGTTGTCTAAGTGCATGAAATGAAATATTCCTCAATTTTACTTCATTCTTTTCTCCCACTATTTTACATTATTTAATTCCAGGCATTCTTTTGTCCACTAGGCCATCAATAGGCAAAGCTGCTTACTTATTTTTTTTGTGTACATCAATCATTCCACAAATGAGAAATGACTATGTCTGTTGGTCACAGCTTCCCTTGCGTTTCTTCAGTTCATGTCTCAGCCTGCTATAGGCAAGGACCATATTGTTATTTCAACTGGGCAAAATCAATTGTTATAAATTGCCTTGGGGATATGAATACCTCCAGCAGTGGTCAGAATTTTCTAATCCTTGTGTGCTTTATTTAAAAGTGCAATTCACAATGGATCTCTGATGAAAAGTGCTAGTAACCCTGCAAACTCTTAGAGTGCTGCCTGTGCAGAACTGGGCAAGGCTTTCTTTTAAGAAGTACTTCTGCTGATTTGGCAGAATTGGACCAGCAAATTGTAGTGATGAACTGGATGAAAATGACCTGGAAAATCCCTGCCTCATGTACAGTGCTGACATTGCTGTCGTTGCTGTTCTGTGCTTTTTTCCTTTGTGTGGCCTGTGCATAGATATACTAGTACTGAGTTAATTCGGAGCTGGGATAGGCATAGGGGGAAACCACAAAATTTTAAATGCTCTCTTTTTATCCTGAAGAGAAAATTATTTTCTAAGCCTTTCATTTTTGTTGTGGGGAGGAAGCAGCAAGATTAGAAACTGAAGCTAGGTCAGACTTTCTTGAGTCCTCGTGCATCTCCACATAGCCACGTTTCGGCACTAGAAGCTGCTCAGAAATGACTCAGACATATGCGTCAGAGTAATTAGGTCCACTTGAAACCCAGGAACCAACAATTTTGAGGATTCTTTCAAACTCTTTCCAGTCAAAAACTCCGTGGGTTCTTCTCCCTCTGTCTTGACTTCTGGCATCTATCAACACATAAGCCTCAGAGCAAAATATCTGCAGAAACTGCTGGAGTTTACATCAAAAGTCTTGGAAACCAACATAGACTCCAGGCATCCCCTACCCCTCCCATCTTAGTTTGTAAAAATTCTTCTAAATTTCAGTGAACTTAAGGACCAATCTACATATTCAGCTTCCTGTGATTTTAGTCATGAAAACTATGCTGTTAAAATAATCATTAAAGCTATAAAAATGAAGGTAAAAACGAAAATGAAAGTTTTTTCAACTGGAGTACCTGCGTGTAGGCAAGATGCTTGAACATGTTTTCCATATGAAAAACTGGAACTGCTGAATAAACAGCCATGCCCTTCCACAAAGTCTGGACTGTTTATTCATGGGTGGTTCCCAAAGATTCCTCTCACCTGATATTTGAAAGCAGTGGATGGCTTACCCTGTTACCGTGTAGATTTTCTCCATTGTTTTATCACTATGCAGATACAGGAAGGCGTGAAGTGTTTTAGTACTTGCCTGTCTCTATTTATAATACTCCCACAAAGTCCCTAATCTTTATTGAACAGCTTTATCTTTTGCAAATAAGAAACATGAGTTACTTACAGAACGTACAATTGGAATCGTCATAAGAAGTTACTGAATAACTAAGGGAGAGCTATGTTCCATGAGCCATTGTATCAAACCTAAAAACAATGATGAAGAGAAGAGAGCTCCTTTTTCTCTTCCTGATGTGGTTAACAAAGATCTAAGAGACATGAAATAGCAGTGTGGTTTAATTCCACTCCCACCGCTCCCCCCGAATTGAATTACAATATTTTTAGTTCTCATAATTTTCTTTTAGGGAAATATTCCAAACTTCTCCTATGTGTCAAGTGTTGGGCATTACAATGATTGCAACTGCTCCTAATACTCATTATCTGCACAAACTGTGCAGAACTGATGCTATTTTAAATGATTAAATGAATGGAACTGTAGAATATGTACTTTGGCAACTTCCACTCATGAACTGCAAGGTATGTTTGAGAAGCTGATTTCACTATGGGAGACAAATAGCAGGGTATATATTCCCATTACATATAGCTGTTCCAGTGGGCCCAGTCATTTCATACAGTGAAGTACAGCCACATGGGAAGAGGTACCATTCCTGCTATGGCTGATAACCTGGACAATCACAGATATCACTACTCTGTCATGACTTTATGTTTAATGAGATATTTTTCCACTGTGGGACAAAGACAAAACAATTTTTCAAAACTTAGTACCCTCAATTTGATTAGTTTTAAAGCAATTGCCTAAGAGTATAATCAGAACAGCTCCCAAGAGATGGTGGAGGCTTGAGGCACGGAGCGGAAAGTTAGGAAGAGAAAACATTTTGTATTCATTGATTTCTTATTCCGCAGTACTTGGACATTTCTTTACTAATATATATTACTTTTAGGAGATCAGTTCTATTTTTAAGATTTTAGAGCCTGAAGCTTTCTGTAGATGTTCTTAAATGCATGGTCTACTCTTAATGAAGGGAAAAATAACATAGAAGGTTAAAAAAATGGCCTCAGTATAAAACAAAGCTTCAAGTCAGTCCAGAGCAGTTGCACCTAGTTTGATCTTCAAGTATCTAGGCAGTAATGTAGCAGGTAAAGAAGTAGAGGGCATTACAGAATGGCAGCCTAACTCACTTCAGTTTTGGAAAGCCAAACCAAAAACAACACAGGCTTGTCCTGGACAAGATATCCAGGCTGTTCATTATTAACTGCTGTTCTGAAATCAGGCATGCACTAGTTACCCATGTAGCCCACTCTTCCCTCCAGCTCCAGTGTCTGTGAGAGTCCAGGGGAGTTCCTGACTTTCAGGCAAGCATGCTAGTCTGGCCAGACAGTATGGTCTGAGGAAGAAAGAAGGTGATGTGGCTGTTCTGGTATAACCATTAGTATAGCTGTGATAAAATAGGGAGAGAAATAATGCTGGTGAGATGCAAAGCTTCAAAGCTCATGTTTTCACATATTTGTAATAATACCAACTCTATTAAATTATCTAAAATTATAGAGATTAATTAAACCTCTGTGTACAGTGCTTTTCCAACTGGGTATTTTGGTAAGCTGCCTTTATGTAGATATCTGTACAACATAAGCTAATGCTCCACTAAGAAAGAAAATGTTTTGGATTATGCTGGGACAATGAAGAGGCATCATCTGAATTACAGTAGTATAAATTACTGTCTATTACTTTAACTAATCTGTGGGAGGGGTAGGTTGCTACAGAAGCACCAGGGAAACAGTCAGTGAGAGGATTTAAAAACACTAGCTAAACTTAAGAAGGGTGGAGGCTTCCTCTACTTTCTCCTATTCATTTTCTCTCTATACTTGTAGACTCAGCAGTTTTGGCACTTCTCCCTTTGTAATATTTCTGTGATCCTCTGCAGGTGGACATGCTGACATATTTTAAGTATAGAGTCTCTGTTGTGGTCTTTCACTTTACTCTGTAGCTGTCCTGATCATTGATTCTCTCAAAAAATCTATCAACTATACTATAAAACAATTATCTACGTTTTACCTCTTAATTACCAGCGTCCCCTTTTTCCCATTTCTGCAGGGTCTACAATAGTGATCTGACAGAGTGATATCTCTAGGTTTTTATTTATTTGCTTTTAAGGCTTTCTTATTTCTCCCTCTCTCTCTTTTTTTTTTTTAACTACTTCAAAATCTTGAAGACAAAAAGACTGACAAAAAGAACATGACCACTTTCCCTTTGGGGAACAAAGATCTCAATAAATCCATCATTTTTGTCATGGAGTAAAAGATGTTAGTGAACCTACATGCTCCAATAACCTCTCTGCTTTATCTGTGTTTATCCTAGCAAGTGCTGCTTCACATGGTAAAAAAAAAAAGAATTCCAAATTCCTTTTCTGAATGAAAGTGAGGGAAGTTTTGCTTTGGTTACTTACCCCTGAAGAACAAGGTCCTTGCAGAACAAGGTCTCTGCAAAATAAGGATCAGGTTGTGCACAATGCTGCAAGAATTAATTACATCACCACTGATTTTAGTGGTGGGAGGGAACAAGTTCAAAGTAGTATCAACAGGTGATTTTTCAAATTAAAACTTTCTTGGATTTTCTCTTCAACTTGGGAGAGCCACTGCTGTGAATAAACAGCCAGGTAGAGAGATGGAGGAGGAAAAAACGTTTGAAGGAGATGACTGACAATGATTTTCATTTTTCTCTTTACAGGACAAACACACTTTGAGTTCTTTTTATGGTGAAAGGCCAACTTAAAGCCAGTACAGTGACTATGCAGGCACATAATACCCTTGAGACTTAAATACCCTTGAAGAAAGTTCAGTCTCTTAATCTTTGACATGCAGCTCACTGTGCAAATAGAGACTTTCCCTTTTGTCACTACGTTCTTCTTTCCCCTTCCTTTTTCTATTTTCTTTAAATAAACAAACAAAAAACCCACAAAACACAGTCATTCACATCTGCATTTGTAAACACGTAAGAAAGACTTCTCATACAAATAACTGATAAATATTTCAGTCCTTCCCTCATCAGGGTGGTTGAATAGCAACAGGATGCACTCCAGTGAGTTAACATATTTCAGAGGAAGCAGTGTTTGGATGCCAGCCTCTGTACCAAGCAGGACTGCCCTAGCAGCTAATACTGGCTGCCACAGGTATGTGTCCTGCAAGAGTAATGTCCTTGTCCCCAGGTGGTTGAGATTTTGGTGTAGCCTTGGGAACAGCAAGGCTAAAGCAGCTGTGGACAGTGGCTTTAGCGGTGCCTTGCTTCTTCCTGAATGGCTTCTGGAGATCGGGCTTACAGGTCCCTTAGTCCTTATGGTCAATCCCTGCTTGAATCTAAAAGACATGACATGCCATATACTCTTATGGCCTAGTAACTGTGAAATCACAGAATCACAGAATATGCCAAGTTGGAAGGCATCCACAAGGATCATCGAGTCCAACTCCTAGCCCTGCACCCGTTCCCAAGAGTCACATCATGTGCCAGAAAGTATCATCCAAACACTTCTGCAAGTCTGTCAGGCTCGGTGCTGTGACCACTTTCCTTGGAGCCTGTTCCAGCATCCAATCATCCTCTGGGCGAAGAACCTTTTTCTAATATCCAGTCTAAACCTTCCCTGACACAACTTCATGCCCTTTCCTCAGGTCCTGTCACTGGTCACCACAGAGAAGAGGTCGATGTCTGTCTCTCCCCTTCCCCTCACAAGGAAGTTGCAGACTGCAATGAGGTCTCCCCTCAGTCTCCTCTTCTCCAGTCTGAACAGGCCAAGTGACTCCAGCCGTTCCAAGTGATAAATTTAAGTTGTGGTTAAATTTTGTCCAGATCCCTCTAGCATGTATATCCTAGGACTCAAACTGTTTGAGAAGCTCAGTTTTCTTCCAACACCTTCTTGAGGGTGAGCTCCCCATCTCCACCATCTAAACATGAAGCACCCTCCCAACAGCTTCCAGGAGAAGACAGCAAGAAAGTAAAGAGGCTCTTTGAAAATTCAGGGACCACAAAAAAGGAGTTGAATGTATTATCTTAATAAAGCAGAGGCTTTTTTTATTCAGTTCCTGTTATTCAATTTCATATTCGACGGACTGATTCTCCAGCTGCATTGAATCAGTATAGCTCATTAGACTTCAGAGCTTTACTGATTTTAACACTTAAGATTTCAGCCTCAATTTTTATATTTAATGAAGCTGCCACAAAACTACCACAGTTCCCAGAAACCAGAGCTCTCCTCTGCCGAATTTAGCTTAACTTGTCACATTGTATACAAAGTAAATTTATTTAACTGCAAGACTATTTTAGAAGGAATTTGTTAGTGTTTCTAAGTTGCTTCAAACAGAGAAGCGAGGTGAAAGTGCCATGTGTACTTGTGCCTACTAATTAACAGAATAGTCATAGTATAAATCTCCAAGTCTAAACTAGACTATGATTAACGTGATATCCTATTTAAGATGAACGTCTGATGCATTGTTCACTTGGAAGATTTATTTGTGCCAGTTGAGTTCTGTGTTCTGGTACTGGTTGTATACATAATGAAGAAGTATTTTTAATAAAGGAGGATGTTGAAAAGCAGATTTCCATCTTTGCTAGTAAAAGCAAACAGAGAGGAGAGAGAAGTAGATTTCCATCTTTGCTAGTAAAAGCAAAGAGAGAGGAGAGAGGAGTATAGAAAGCTAAATATCTGAAGTACTCTAGAAGGTATCGACAGAAAAAAAGGAATTTTGTCTACAGAAAATTGAACATTTAGAAATTTGGTTTGAATCTGAACTGAAAATGTTTCTCTTTTAAAATTTCCAACAGAATATAAAATTATTGAAGTTGTAATTCTGAAAAAGAAAAATATTTTGTAAAGTGTTTAAACTATTAGAAAGCTATGATTATATACAATGTGTTTGCATTCTGTGTTTATTTATGTGTATAGTATTTGTAATGAATATCCTGAATATTTGTATAAAAATACTAATGCAACCTCAAAATTTTAAGGCTGCAATGGCATTTATCAGACCTAAAATTTTATATTAGACCTGAAACTATTTACTTTTATGTTTCTCGTAGAAGGAAATGAATGGTTTTGAAATGCTTCAGTTTTGACCAGAGTGCATTTAAAAAAGCAGTGAAAAACTCTTCGGGCCTTTCAGGGAGGCCTTAAAATTTTTATACCTTTTTGTTGAAAAGAGGCAGTGTAAAAAAACTAAAGAACACATGTCAGAGCAAGAACTGAAGTCTGGCAGGAGAAGAGCTGAACTTCACACACATAATACCTCCCAGGAATCGGCTGGGAGCCCACTGAAGTCAATGGGAATTTTTGACTGGCTGTAATGTGCATTGGATTAGATCCAAAAGGGCTCTGTTCAGCAAAATACTTAGATAGATTTTACTTCAGGCGTAAGCTTAATGAGACTTTAGCAGGTACTTAAAAGTCATGCACACTTGCAACATTTTTTGAATGCATACTTGAATTTTTTGAATTTAAGATCTCTACCATATGAATTGCTGCAATGTAATAATAAGACAAATCTTGAAGCAGTAGTCTACAGTTGTCTAAATAGACAGAGAAAAGAAACTTCAAGAGGAGATGCTGGGCTACACTTTTCAAAGGAACCACAAAAAAGTCAACTATTTCAGAATGGGAAGTGAGAAAAAGCAGACATTATAACCATGGGATTTTCCAAGTTTTAAATATGAGGCCAAATTTGCCCTGTGGTAGGACTGAAAGATCAAAGACAAGGTATAAATTGGCATATCAATCACTCAGATTAAAGGTTTGATGCATAGTGTCTCTGCCCAAGATGTAGAGAAAAATGTGAAACAGCATTTAATAAAAATCTTGGTTTCTGGATTGTAGTCACTTCCATGCCAAAGCCCACTTCACCTACAGTAGATCTATTTGCAAGTGAGAAACAGATTATAGTTGTATTTTAAGAATAGGAGTAGGAGAACTGCTTAAACACCTATAGAAATTAAAATGAAGCTTAAAATGCAGCCCTGAAAATTTCAGCAGCTAGAAACTATTGAAATAAGATTTAAATGTTCAAAGGGAACATTTCATTTCTGACACTAAAGAAAATACATTCTTGGGGTCTGCAGACACAAAAGTAGGTATGAAGTTGCTAATAAAATGGAATAGAATCTAAATGTAAAATCTGGATGTAGACAAGCTTCAGAATTCAAACCTCATTGTGTATGCTGAAATCTGAAGTCTGAAGACACAGCATTTGAGTAAGTTTGGATTTGAATGTAACTCTGCAAGTGATATTTGGAAAGGATATTTTTCGTTAGCTATTAGCAAGGTTGATACTTTTGTGTATCTCAGTAAATTGGGACCTTTAAGTTAGCATATTGTATTTTTGGTTTTATTTTAGCCATTTTACAGTGACTTGATTCTATGGACCTGCTTTACAGTTCTGATGCAGATATGTTTAATACGGAGTAAAAACATGATCACAAATATGTGTTAGATTTTCTTAATACCACATTAGAGAGTTCTGTAAGTGCAGTCACCACATTAACATCCTGCTCATCTAGTAACCAAAATATTTGTGCAATTTTATCACACTACTCAAAATGAATCACTGGCCACCTCCAGGGGATGCTTCCATCAGATGCATTGTCATTTTCTCTAATGACAGTCCAGCAGTGTGAAATCTGAGAAAGAATAAACCCCTAATAAGGGTAATTGGAAAGCCCAGCCCTCACAGGACCATGTTCTGAGGTCAGATGACTCATGTAAAAGCAATCCAGGCCGGTCATGAGACAAAGTTTTTGTAGCCACATCAGCTTTCCAGCATTTGCTGCAGCTCCCAAGTCTGACTTGTGCTCATTGTGTTTTTTGTCAGATTTATTAATACATTGTTCTGGGTTTTAAATTACAGCCCTTAGCAATCATGTTCATACAGATCTCCTGTGGCGGGCAGCAGAGAAGTCTTAGGAGCAGAAATAAGCGCGCACACAGTCTCTGCTCTCTGCAGGACACTGCTTGCTTAAAACAACTCTACTTTAAGACTAAAACTTTTATGAAGTTGTCTGGTTTCTCCCTTCCATTTTCTGTTTCACAAGCCTGTACTGCAGTTCTGACTTATGTCTTTTACCCCCAGGAAGCAACTGGCCAGATCACTGTGGGGATTGAGACATTTCTCCAGGTTGGGTTTCTGCCCTGCTTTCTTTTACCTCAAACCATTTCCTAAACTTGAATGTTCTTGTTGAAAGTTTAGCTCTAACACAGAAGCTGAGCTATTTACCTCAAGGATTCCAAATCAGGAATTTTAATCACGTTGATTAAATCAGATTTCATTCAGGAAGATCACTGGATCTTACTTCATACTTCTGAATGTAACCATGACAGCTTAAGACACAACTTGGCTTCATACATCCATGCTTTCTTTCAGATCTATCCTTTGTCCTTTTTTCCTGCTTTTGGTAACAAGGGAAGCATGACTGTGTTAGTTGGTGACTTTACCACTCTAAATCACAATCTTGTGTTTTTAAATTGCTGAGGAAGTTGCGTGTACAGTATGAGGCTGTGAAAACTTAGGAATGGATTCATAACTCCCTTGTTCCTTTTCTGCTGCAGATGCTTGATGTTCAGAACCCTTTGCATTATATTTATTTAAAGAGGCTGAATAAAACTAAGGATACCAGTAGTTCCCTCAGGAAAAAACTATAAGTAATAATAAATAACCAGTATGATAATAATAAATATATAATAAATAACCTTAGGTCATACACATAAATGCACACATAGTCAATGGAAGTTCTGCACCAGATCTGACACTTGGACATTTGTACAGAAAACAAAATAATTTGCACATGTCTATTGGTGACATGTGATGGCTTGGACATAATTAGGGCAGCTACTTCTCTGTCCTTCGTGTGCAAGAGAGCATGGCAACCACAGGCTCAGAGCGCAGTGACTGACGCTGCTGTAACAACCTCTCAGCTGTAGCTGGGCTTTATAGAACAATCTCAAAGCACCAGAAGAGGGACACCAGAAAGTTTCTTACCCTGTGTGAAAGAAAAAAGGGGGTTCTCATCTCTAGAACTACAGAGTATCAAATTACTAGTACTACTTACTAGGGCTTTCTCTAATGAATAAATAAATAATGCTGAAAGAAAATCAGGAGGGGAAGCAGCATTCATAGCTCAATGGATGTACTGGATGTCTTTTTCAGAGTCATTATGCTGGACTTCCTCATCCCACAGAAATGTGACTTGGAAACTTTACCAAACCTCCTAACTGGAGCACTTTTTGGAAATAATGCTTCAACTGGGCACATCATAGAAAGAAGGAATGAGAAGGCTCTCAGTGACAGCTCTTCTCAAGATAGTTTTTATTGGGTTTTACCAGTTTCATTGGCTCAAAAACATGAGGTACAGGAAAGTTTTCAATCTACTAGAAACTTGATCTTCTTGTGATCAAGTAATTTTCATTTCATATGCTAAGTTTAAGATGTAAGAGATGCCACTGTATAAATACTGTTGTGTATTTACAAGGAGCACCTTGTAATTTGTTTTTAATTTTGTGACTAAACCTGCATCTATTTTTCCTCAGTCCATCTGTAGATTGAAACATTTCTCCCAAATATCAGTGAGTGGTAGCATTTGGGGCTTAGACTTTGTGTATGAAAATAATATTTAGACCTGAAAGAAGGGAGGGATGGGGAGGAAGGTATTTTTAAGATTTGTTTTACCTCTCATCATCCTGCTCTGATTTTGATTAGTAATAGATTCAGTTAATTTCCCCAAGTCAATTCATCTTTGCCCATGTTGATAATTGGTGAGTGATGTCTCCCAGTCCTTATCTTATCTCATGAGCCTTTTGCTGTATTTTCTCTCCTCTTTCCAGTTGCAGAAGTGGGTGATAGAGTGGCTTTGGTAGATGCTTGGACACCAGCCAAGGTCAAACCACCATAATCAGTCTCCACTAAACTGAGTGGGCATTATGTTGAGATTTTGGTAAGATCATCTTTATGATTATGAGTGGAAAGGCATAGCTTCTGTTTAATTCTACATGGCGCTCTGATACTTCTACCTTTTTAGCTCAAGAAGAAAACAAAAACTAGTACAGAGTGTGATTCCAAAAGTGGACTGAGACTTTAAAACATGTAATTTCACATTAAACACAGAATCTTATATACAAAATGACATTTGATAGTGTTTTCCAAGCGCAGGATTACCTTTCCTTATTACGATCATATTGCAGTACCCTTTCAAAATCCGAAACCAGCTTCAAAATATCTCAGTCTTAGGAATTTTGCACACATTTAGTGTGCAATTTTGGAACACTCTTCCCTGCTCTCAGCTCAGGTTATAATGCAATGAAGAAAAAGACCATGTGTAAGAAAAGAGATCAAATAAAAATTGTATTTCAAAGCAAATCTGAAAAATAATCACTCTGCAAGCTACATAGCAACACTTATATGAAAACTGAGAAAAGCCCCTTTCAGATTTTTCTTTCAGCACTCTTAGCAACATGGTTAAATATATGATTGCCAAAACTAAATGAAGGAATCTTGATAGTAGTTATCTCACAAGGAACAGCTTGAAATTCACAGCACCTGGAGGCTGTGGTTTTCATGCTGTTTTGTAAATGACACCATGGGAGAGTGCTAAGCTATCTTTTAGAAATGGAACTGTGATAATGAACTATTTAGGATTAGTTTAAAAAAATGTTATCAGTGGTAGGTGACTGGTTAATCAATGGGCTTTTTTTCCAGAATTATATAACTTGGGATATATCTGTATTGCAGTCACAACACAAACTGCTCTCCAACAGTTTAATATCCTAAGTAGTGCTAGAAATTTAGAGCTGGGATCAATCTACCAGTAACTCAACTACAGGCTGAGTGTAGTTGCTTTTTTGACAGCTCAACCTGGTGTTGCCTTGGTCTACTTATTACCTGCCCCTAAACTGCTGAGTTTAAATTGTGCTTCTCTGTCACAATCATTTGTGGCTGCAGTCCTTGCTGTCCTTGGCCTAAATTTGGCTCCCAAATGTACAAGTACAGCTCTACAATACATTAGCTGAAATCAATTAAGTCTCTCTCAATTTAAAGCAACTGAAAGCTGAATTTGACCAATAAACGCTGCTGACCCTCTAAATGCCTGTATCAAATGCAGTGCTGCTGTTCTGGTTTGAGCCAGCAGAGAATTTAGCTATGTATCAGAAAATCAATTAAGTGAAGCCTTCAAACAATCAGAGCTAACCTCTCATCTAGAAAAGCACATGGAAACATGTATCAACACTATAATAATAATGATGATGAAAAAGTATGAAAGTGTGTATGAAACTGCATCTGTTTTATATGTACACTATTACTTTGGGAATAGAGAGGAATATCTGCATAAGACCACATTTTTCTAAACAAATTATTTAATCTCCAGGGAGTAACATATGAAAAAGTTCTACCACATTATGATGTGGCTCTCTGATGTGACAGCTTTGATATTCTGGATTAATCAGAACACTTTGACTCCTTTTTGCTGAATGATTAAATGCAAAGTAATATTTAGATGCCTGAGATTACATATACAGCAATAGGAATATGTAGGCCTGAGAAGGAGGGATATGGATATTCCCATTTTAAAGCAGGCAAACACCTTATCAAAGGCAAATGTCTCAGGATAAGGGAAAAGTTAGGGAGTATACAAGTCTGTTCACATTTAAATTAGGAGTAGCTGTAGTGAAGTGTAAAGTGCAATATCAGGATCAGAACCTCTAATTATCTCACACCAACACTCAAAAGGTGTTATCTTATTCAGCAAAGTCCGTTACAATCCTTATACTTCCTTCAGCTAGTAGCTTCCATGTTTAAATCGAATGCTAATTGTTAGTCTTATAATGAAGCTTACATATTTTCTTCTTACTGAGAATAAAAGAGGAAGTGTTTTTACTTTGAAGAGTGAGTGACAATAATGCTTTGGTTGATTGAATAGTGTTTCAGGAAGAGATTGAGAAGGCTTTGAGAGGCTTTTGCTATAGTGCTTCCTGAGATTAGACTTACTGTGTTCTCCTGCAGTGGTATAATTAGATATGTTTTTATTATAATTAGACAGATATTTATCATACAGAGGTACAAGGAAACCCAAAATTCAACTAAAAAATCTTTTGTTTTAGCTAAAATATTTTGCTAAAGTCAATTCTTTGTTTATAAGCTACCTTCCTGGAGTTCTGCTTCTCCAAACAGCTGTTAACACCTGACTTTTTGGGTCCAGAAAATGGGGATGGTGTAGGACAAAGAAGGCTCACTTGTAAGGCTTAGATTCTGGGCAAATGTCCTATGGTGGAAGCTAGAGCTAGAGCATTGTTTCTGTAGGCAAAGACTGCCAACTGAAACATCGATGTCCAGTGATTTATTCTTTTCCTCTTCTATCCTGCCAGGATTACAGTCTCAACTGATGAAGTGGTAATTATATGCATAACTAGTTCTTCATATTAACCCTTCTTCTATGGCCTATTTATGCATCTGATGAAGTCACAGGCAAAGTTTCCGCTTTAGGTGGGGTTTTTTTGGGTGGTTTTTTTGTTGGGTTTTTTAAAATTATATATAGCATAGAGGTCGTCATTCAGAGGTGCCAAGTCAGATTAAGGTTCCTCTCTTTTTTTTTTTTTACTTTACTGAAGTGTTACAAAAACGCTGACAAGTAGAGGAGGAAAATTTTCTTCCTGCATATCCAGTCACATCACACTGTAAAGGACATGAAATAGAAAATTTTTATAGAAATGACTAAACTGATAATGATTTTAGCATACATTTCTCAAATTAAAACAGCTGGTGAATTTCATGCAAAGTGCCTTCCATGCTGTGAAATAGCAAAACAACACATTCCAAAAGTAAGGCCTTTCAGGGTGGTAGCCTGTATAATGTATTCAAAGGATCTCACTGCTGATTCAGAAGGTCTTGATCAAAATCTCCACTGTGTATTTTGACACTCTCGAAGAGCAAATTACTTAGTAACAAGACTTGTGAAAAAGATTGAGAAGAATATATTGCACACCTGGAGAACAATTCTGAACATAAACTCTGGGCCACTCTACAAATGGAACTGAGGACCATTTCATATTTTTTTTGAACAAAAAACACACACACACAAAGAAGGATATTTAGATTCTCAATTCCCAGACAAATCAAGTCTGTGGAAGTTAGGCACCTACTCTCCTGAAAGCAGCTACTCTGCTCAGAGTATAGCTATCACAGCCCTCAGTTGTTATAAAGTGTTTATCACTTCTGCAGATCTGAGCCTGGGAGTGGAGAAAATCAGTTTGCAAGCAGATATTTAAAAGACTCTGTGCATTGTTCATCTGTAGTGGGAAAAAATTTTGGCCCAGTGGTATATTCAGTGTCACAGAAAATATTCAGAGCAGAGGGATGGTCTTGCTTTTATTTCTCAGCTCTGCAACTCCTTGCTGCTCCTTTACTTTCTTATCACACACCTCCAGCATCTGTTCTGGTTTTGCATCTCAGTTTCTGCTTTTCTTATTTGCTCCAAAACAGTCTGCTGCTTTTTCTGTCTCTCGGTCACCTAGGTCTTTTCAGAGCAGCCACTGAGTCATTCTGCCAGTGCAGCAGGTACTACGTCACGGCAGATGCAATTCCAGGGAAAGTCCCATTCATTCCTCAGGCTTAGTGGAGAGCTGAACAGAGAAGGTAGAGTTTTATAAGTTTTGCTATCAAACCACTGAGCAGATACAGACTAGAATATTCAGGGCTTGTAAACTACTTTGAGGGGATATTCATCAGAAAAAAAACCCCAGTATTGGAGGTGATCCTTCTACCAAATCCAAAGCTCCTGCTTAAAAGAGGAGCCCTAACAAATATCCTTAAAGTGCTCTACCATGGTGGTTCCTCTATATTGTCTAATTTCTGAGGAAGTCACTTATTTACTTCTGCAAAACAACGACGAAAAATGGTTCAATCTAAACAGGTAATATTTGAAACACATGCGAAGAGCTGTAGGAAAATCTTATTGTAGAAAGGACAGAAAAAAATACTTCAGTCCTTGCTTTGCAGAGAGGAAAACCTCCAGACTAATATATTTTCAGACTTCCATGAGTTCTTCTTTTTCTTTTCTTTATTATTTTAGTATTTGTTGCGCATTAAGAAAACAGAGTGGGAGGACTAACTGCCACCAAGTTCACAGATACATCTGTGAACACACTTATTTCATATAAAGGTAAATAGATCAGTGCAGATGTACATATACGCACATATCTATATATTCAATGTAATTTCTGTAGCAAGGTATAACTGTGATATTGCTCAGCTTTAAATAGCCTTGCCATTTTTATTACCCATGTCTACAGGCAGCAGTCTTTTTAATGAAGTAAATGCATCTAGCAACGCATTAAATATGATACTCAAGAGTCTCATTCTCTGCTAACAGTTAAGCATTCCAACGTGAAGCAATTTCCAGAACATGGTCATATGCAGCAGTTTCCTTCTTTGAAGTTATCTTAGATGTTTTACCCCTAATTGGACATTAGAGCATTAAGAATATTTTGTGTTTTAATGTTCTCATCAATATGTTCACTCTCTGACAGGAAAATATTGCTGGTAAAATTAGAACACTCTATCAGCCTGAAAAATGCTTGCATACTTACTTTGGACAAAGAGAAGAGAAACACCTGAAATTGCCAGATAAGTATCTTATTTTTTTTCCATCTTTCTTCAGCAGTTCCAACAGCTCTGTTGTTTTTGTTGTTGTCTTACAGGAAAATAAATTAATAAACAGAACAAGAAATTTAATTATGTTTATAGTATTTGATGCTGTTCTACATAGTCATATTTTCTAGTTTTTCTGTGAGGAAATATTTGCTAGTGAATTCAAAATAAGCCTCAATTTCGTGGTCATCTGTGATTTGAATCTTTGGATTAGTGGTCAGCTCAAAAGTTTATCTCATACGATCTCTTACTCAATCTGAGTCAGGAGACTTCACCTGGTGCAATGTACTATGTCCTAAGATGAAAACCATATCCTTCTACACCAAATTTGATATAAATTAATTTAAAAACACCTCATATATTAGGGCTGACCAAATCATAGTTGTTCCAAGTGTGTGTATGGGTCAGCAGCTCTTCAATTCTGCCAGGTCCTCAGAAATCCCATCAGAACTTCTGGGAGGTATTTCTGCCTTCTCTGATAAGCCCTTAGAAACCTTGACTGAAAAAAATACAGATGCCTTGAAACTAATGGGTGAAGTAAAACCAAGAGTTCATTCCAAAATTTGCTTGAGAATTTGTTTTGTTTTCAAAGATACTCATCCTCACAGTAAAATCACACCAGTTGGATTATTATTCCTACCTTAAGTTTTAATATGCAGAACTGAAATGCAAATTTTATTTTTCAAATATCTTGGACGTAATTAACTGTTATTATTTTTTTCCCAGTGGAATATTGCTTTTTAAAAGATTTAATAAAAGTATTTCTGTTGGTCCTCAGTCACTCAAGCAGACTGCTAATTTTCTCTGTGTTTCATTAGTTGAGCTTTAAATCTTTTTGTTCTTCTGTAAGTCAATATTTCCTTGATTTTTAAATGAGTAAATAACAAGTTGGCTTGTGCTTGGTTTATTCTCTCCCCCAATATCTTTGTGGATGTACCATGTGAACCAGCAGGAACAGCAAATCATTTCTATACTGGAAAAGAATGAAACTTGCTAATTCTTTCTTTGCTCTGAAGTAATGCTCAGACTAGATAGATAAAAGGAAGAAGTTTTGTCTTGATTTTTTGCTATATAATAGAATTATTTTGAGAAAAATAAATACTTTTTACATTTTCTATGCTTTTTTAACCTCGAAGATTATAAATTGAAAATTGCGTTTGCCCATCGCCTCCTTTAAAGCCCAAAAAATTTGGTTACTAATATTCTATGTTTAGTAACTGCCTTTGTTTCCAAGTGACAAAGGTGGCCTGAAAAGATAAAAACAATTTCTCTGAGCAGAAGAATTGTTGCTCTACTGATCTAAGTCATACACATTTGCTACAGGACCAGAAGAGCAGTTGAAAACAAACTATTTAACCTACTGATGGTGGGAAACCATGAGAATATAGAAACAAATTGAAATTTCATATTTTTAGAGCATGAGCTTTCACAATCAAAACACCAGTGGCAGCTGGTTGTTGACAGGCAAGTGTTAATCTGTATTCTTCAAACCTCATGTTCTGTTTTCCATCATATTTGTGCTTTGAAAAATTGGAGAAATTTAAGAGTTTGTGAGGATACCCTGGGAAGAATGAGGGAAAAAGAAGAGAGAACAGTTCTTTAGGGAATTAAACTCTCATTACCCATGAACAGTTCTTAAGCAGCTAAGATCTCAGGTGAAACATTGCCTCTTTGCAAGTGCTTCCTCCCTCTTTGTAGGAAATATCTTGTACATCGTTGACTAGAATGTGTTGTTTTGTTGGATTTTTTTTTCTGGAGGAACTTCTCTCAAAAGGCCATCTGACTATCATAAACCAACTGAGGTAAAATAATTTAGTATGGGAGGAAGCTGTAAATTTTTGAGGCTGTGGATTCCATTTGGACATATGTTATGAGACTCCTGTAAATATTAGGATATCATGAGAATCCCAGACCACATGATTATAAAAGCTGCATCAAGACAGTAACAAGTCATGCACAATACAGTCTCATATCTCAGATAGAAATGCAAATTTATAATACGAAATCTTTTTAATTGTAACAACAGCAATTTTTGTTTGTTTTATAGACAATTATTAGTGTTCCTTGTAAACGTCATCTTGATTTCTGGCCTTTTAAAAATTTGCTCAAAGAGAGGAAAAATGTGCAATGGAAGAATGTTCTTTGTAACTGCATAAATAAAATCTTGGATCCTCAGATCTTATCATCCTATTCTCCTGGATTTCATCTGTCTACCGGAGTTGAAAAAGTGTGTGTCAAACATAGTGTAGCAGTCATGAGATCACTTCAATTTTTAATGTGAAAAAATCTCTGCATTATCAATAGAATATTAAAAGTTTTTTTATAAAAGTGGGTATAAAAACTGCTGGTTAATTTCCAAATAGCATATTTAGTAATTTTCCTTTTTTCATTTGTATTAATTACTTACTAGAGTTTGATAGTCTTTTTGTTGTTACTAAATCACTTTCATAAATGTCCAGAAAGTAAAATAAAACTGGAAAACAAAACTTGTCATCAAATTATACCCCATTTCTGAGAGTAAAAATGGTATTTACATGTGTAAAGTTTGGGAATTAATCAAAACACTTAGATTTTTAATTCTTGACTTGCTTATAAGTTAAAAAATCTATTGGTGAAAGAATATTTACTGCAGCTATGCAATATATACAGACAAAATTATACAAAAGAGATTAATCTTAAGACACTTGTAAGAATACTTTAAACCCTTGTAGCATGACAAGAAGTGAAATCAATGATGTCTAATATAGAGAACACATGACCCCCTCTTCAGTTATTTGAATTTTCTTTGTGAGCCAGAGGTTTTTTTGACCTATTGGATAGAAAAAAATCACTCATTTGGTTGAAAGACACGGGTTTCAGACATCAAAGATTTTAAAATTGTAGTGTCACTGTAAACATGAGGTTTTGATTTGAACTGCAGAGATCGTAGTCAAACCGTTAATAGTGATACCTATAAAAAGATACCTGTACAGAACAGAGAAACCTATGTAAAGCCAGGAAATTTGTGGACCATGATGTAGACACATACAGTCAAACTAAATCTCTTTCAAGATAAAGGGGTTATACTGAATGAGCAAAAGGATTCCTTTCCAGACTGAATGCACATCTTAAGACTTTTAATTTTGTCATGAAGTACAACTTTCAGTTGATCTCAGATATTGTTTTGTTTTGTCATTGATCTGGATTTTTTTTGACTTTGGTATGTGACGCACCTGATCAGTCATGAGCAGGTGAGTTATCTGCTCTGAGATGGTACACTTGCTACAAGTGGCTGCCCTGGTCAGGCTTTCTGTTTGTTTTTTTTTGCAGACTCTTCAGTTAAGTGGGAGTGAGCTACCTCATCTTATCATGGTATCTACAGGTGGAAAGGGGAAGGTGCTGTGATCATTGAGGCATGCAGGTGAAAGGCAAATTCTATAAATGATACGGAAATTGGATGTATTCTACTGCTGTTTAAATGTGACTGTCTGACATTTGTTTTTGCTGACCTCTGCAGATTACCTTGCATTTTGAACCATGGGATTTTCGATGTCACACATCTCTCCAGCAAATATGAGCTCATCTAATCTGGAGAGAAAATATTTAAATACTTTTTTTGCCAGCAACAATAATTTTGACTTTTACCTTTTCCCCTTCACATTTAATAGTGATGTTGATTGACACTGCAAAAGTATATTAGATTGTTATGAACTTAAACCAGAATTGCGCTAGGCTGTAACTAATAATAGTTCAGCGCTAATGTAGGTTAGTAACTATTACTGAGAATTCCGGCATTTATCATGTCTTTAATTAGATAATGACAACAGGAAAAAAGTGAAAGAAATGCATTAAAACCAGTTCTATCAGTTTCAGGATTTCTGTGTCAATACCTTTGAGTTCACAAAGGGATCCAGAGGGATCCAATTTTTTTTAACTGAGGTGATCATAGGGTTGTTGCTATGGTATCGTTATTTGAATTTGCTCACTTTTGCTTCTCTAAATCTGTGGAATTGGCTTATCCCTGCTATTTGAATAAATATTGGGCTATCATGCAGCAATGAAAAGCAAAATGCTGTGACTGTAAACATTTTAATTGACATTTTTGTCTCCATTAAAAGCTGATTTTCTCATTACACTAGTCTAAATCTTCAGCATCTTTACAGTTTGCTTCCACTTTGATCACTGAACTGAGAATGAGATTTTCCCACAGATATCTTCTGTCCTACTGCGTGCATATTTTATTTTATTTTGGTTTTGCTTCTACATTTTGGAAAATTTCAGGAAGCGTTGAACTGAAAGGTACTGATTCCTTGTATTAGAATTCTGTTAAAAATCTCTCTTGTCCAATAAGATTATGATATAAGCTCAACCTTGTGCTAGTCTGCAGAATACGTGGTGTTCTTCTTGACCCTGGGGGCAGATTACCCAGTTTTAACTCTTGGTTACCCTAACGTTGGATTTTTAGTGCCTGTTAGGCTGAAAAAAGGTAGACCACTTGCTCTAGCAATAAAAGCCAATGTTACCTGAACAGAACCACAGAATCACAGAATATACTGAGTTGGAAGGGACCCACAAGGATCATCGAGTCCAACCCTTAGCCCTGCACAGGACCATTCCCAAGAGTTGCACCATGTGCCTGAGAGTATTATCCAAACGCCTCTTAGATGTGTGCTAAAAGGCATGGATCAAATTGCGTCTTCCAGCCTTCACTGTATCTTTCCATATTCACATGTCATTGTTCAAAATCATGGCTATAGCCCTTTAGATGTGCCATTCTGATCTCTGCCATTTGAGTTATTGCAGTTTACAATGGTGCCAGTAATGGGATGTCATTCTCTGTTGCAGCCTATGCTGCAAAAGGAAAGGTCTCTCTTCTAGTGGGTTTTCAAATGGGTCCGTAACAGATGATGCAAGATGAGATTCACAACCCTCGGACTCCCTCAGGTTCTAGGAGAGTGTACTCTACAGGCACAAACTTTCATGCCTGCTTCTTTTTATCCTTTCCACCCAATCTGTCCCTGTTGCAGACACTTTCTCTCTCCTAGCTCCTTTCTCAGGCCTTCCTCCATTCCTTGCTGGTCACATTCAATTGATGTAAAATGACATCTGAGAAAAAGCAGTACCCGGGCTTTACTCTGCTCTTTGTTATGACAACCACGAAGTACTTTCTGAAAGTGTTTTAAAATTCATAAACACTAACTCTTCTGACAAACAGACCCATACTAGGAGGTTCAAACTGCAACTTTCCTTGTGTTAATTTCATGAGAGTTAATGATATGAAACATGAACAACGGAATTTCTATGCTACTGAAGTCTCAGGTACATTCTTTGAAAATCTGTTTCAGATAAATTAACACCAACTCTACTGAGAATTTTTGTCCTGGTTCTGCCTAGGATAGGGTTAATTTCTGCAGTAGCCAGGAGAGGCATAGACAGGATCCAGAGGTTATTCTGCATCACCTCACATCACGCACAGAGGACAAGGGTGTGGGGGCAAAGGGGTTTCCTTCCAGTCGTGCCAGTAGCAGAGGAGAAGTTTGGGTATTGTCAGGTTCTGTGTGTGGACTTTTGCCTCTCTTATTAATATTGCTGTTGTTACTGTTTGTTTCTTATGTCATTGCTGTTTCTAGTAAATTTTTCTATCTCATTCTATGATATTTACCTTTTGTGCCTCCAGTTCTCCTCTCCAGCCCACTGCAGGGGGAGGAGGCAGTGAACAAGCAGCATATGGTTTGAAGTGTTTTCAGTGGGAACACTAAATTGGGAAAGAATACTAAATTGGGAAATACCACTCCTAAACCATGACAGTTTTTTACTTTGTTTTGGGAATAATGTCTTCTCTGTCTTAGTACAAAGCCTTTGCTTATTTAGTAAGATGCTGAAAAAAATGTGAAGTCTGTTTTGGTGACTTGCTACTGCTTGCACTTGCTTCATGCTGGGGTATGTTGAATCTATTTTGTCATCTATTGCTTTTTGTCCCATGTTCTATTCATATCAGATTGTTGGATTGTCTAAAGAGTGCTTATTTTAGAATAGAATAGAATATTTTCAGTTGTAAGGGATGTATGGTGATCATCTAGCCCAACTGTCTGACCACTTCAGGGCTGATCAAAAGTTAAAGCCTATTAAGGACGTTGTCCAAATTCCTCTTCAACACTAACAGATTTGTAACATCGTCCACCTTCTAGGAAGCCTGTTCCAGTGACTGACCACCACCTCGGAAAAAAAAAATGCTTCCTTATGTCCAGTCTAAACTTCCCCTGGCACAGATTTGAAACATTTCCATCTGTCATATCACTGGATACCAGGGAAAAGAACTCAGCACCTTGCTTTCCTCTTCCCATCCTCAGGAAATTGTTGGGAGAAATGAATTTTTCACTCAGCCTCCTTCTCTTCAAACTAGACAAACCCAAAGTCCTTACTGGTCCTCATAGGAAATTCCTTCCAATCCTTTTATCAGCTTTATTGTCCCCCTTAAATTATGGTCCCCGTTTTTTCTTGTTAGAGTTCTTTGATATCCAGTTTTTGTGCTTAGATGTTTGTTTTTTCTTTAATTTATGAAGTTATAAGGTAATAGCTATCAGCTACTTTTTGAGAAAGGACTTGATAAAGAGGAAAAGAGCTTTCCCTGTAATGATCCGATGTATATCAGAGAATCATTGAAGTTGACGTGGTAAGTGTGGTAAGCATGTGCTCCTATAGGTCAAAATGGACCTGTAAGGGGGAAGTATTTCAGGAGTGTATCTCTGCAGTCCTCAAAGCAGAGTTAATTGCTAAGGGGGAAAAAGGTCCTATCTGTCATTTGAGAGTCCATTTTAAGACATATCTTATTCCTATACAAGATTAAATAAAAGTATTCCATCAACCTTATCTTAGCAAAGAGTAGCCTTTGCAACTTGGTAACTTGTTTGGAAGTACATTTTCTGAAAAGTTATCTACCAGTAGTCCTACTGAGAGGACAGTTTCAGAGGTATTTTGCTTTTTTTTTTATTAGTTCGCAGATCTGGATCCTTTTCTTAATCATGGCTTTATAAAGATGTTCCTTTATATTGCTAGAGACTAAATGCAAGTGAATTTCAGAAAAACACCTTAAATCCCCACCCACCCCTCTTTTCCTGCTGCTCTGCTCAGTGATGTTGCATTCTTGTTTGTCAATGAAAATACAAATTTAATACTGGGTTGCCTCATACAGGAAAACTTGTGAATATAAATTTACTGTGTTTCTTTTTAAAGTGATCTACCTTCACTTGCCATCAAATTAATTCTCTTACAGAGTATGTACAGTAAGTGTGGTCTCTTTTCTCACCCTGAGAGTTTGGTTTGGGTTTTATTTGTCTTTAATCAGGCCATTTGTTCTGTTTTACTCAACCTCTTCTTGCTCGGTGCAAAATTTCTTTCATAATCAGTCTTAAAAATTACTATGGCATGAACTTACTGTGAACCCCACAACTTGCCTCTAGCATTTCAAACAGATCAGCTGTAATACATTGGTGCAATAGGCAGTGAAGAAAAAAAATTGATGCTTGATCAAATACTACCCCTTTTTCACAAGGACATTGTTTGTTACAGGGAATTTGCCACAAAAGTATTGGCCCATGCTTTTTTTATGATTATCTCTTGGAATAGAGGAAAGCTGTCATATGATGATTTCACCTGAACATCAAGAAACAGTTTTTTACTGTGAGGGTGAGTGAGCAGTGGCACTGGTTGCCCAGAGTGGTTGTAGAATCTCCATCCTTGGAGATATTACAAAGCTACCTGTATATGGTCCTGGGCAACCTGCTTGAGCAAGTGGCTGGACCAGATCACCTCCAGAGGTCCCTTCCAACCAGAACCATTCTGTGATCTTATGGCCTTTTGCTTTTCCACCTTTCATTTGGAAGTAGATAATAAATTTCTTTTGTCTTGTTCTTCTGACTGGCATTGGAAAAATTGGATTTTGTTGCTTCTCTATTTTGAAAAAAGGTCAGTCTGTACTTTGAACTAGCTATATGGTTCCCCTTGAAGTCACTAGGAAGAAATAGGTGCCTTCAGGACAGTTAACTCATCCAGAGATAGCTGTCTATTAACTTTCAGGTCAGAGTAAGCAAGTAGTTTAGAGGACACGTGTAATTTCTGTCTGCCTACAGTTAGGGGAGATGAATTCCACTGTAGGTTTCCGTATGATCTTTCTCTCTTGCCTTTTTTCGGAGTGGTTCTGATCTCTTAGGAGATTTTCTGTTTTTATTAGTGTTGATATTATGATATGAGAATATAGGAGGCAAAATATTACACATTTGGCTTGTGTGAAGTCCTGCTGTTTGGAGAGACACATGAGGTTGCTCTGCAAGTGCTCAGTGCAACAAATGTGAACACATATTCCTCTTTCCTCTAGAAAATTTGTTACTGGACTCTTTCCATCCCTTGCCCTGAAAAAAGGGTAAAACAGTCCCTTAGTCTGTTTATATTTCTTTGTTATAGAAGGACAGACATCCTACCAGTTGGCTGAAGATCTCATGCTCTGACTTAGTTGCTATTTATTTTGTAGTGTGAGGCTTGTCTGCCTGGTAAGCACATACCTGTCTTGTGTACCATACATCAAATAGCTAACATTGCAAATTGAGTAACAGGCACTAGCCCTTAAAAATGCTCTGTAGCAATGCGTATTTAATTTCTACCTGAATAGTTCCCTCTCCTGGAACACACAGCTTGAACTTTTCCCACCTGAGTAGTACAGAAAGAGCTTTCACCAGTAGTGGTAAATAAAATAGGCCTTACAGTGCACCTTCATATGCTTAAAACTGTCCTTCTGCTCTATTCTCACTCCTCATAAATGGTTTTGCCAATGCTGGCAACTCAACAGTTGGGCCAGGGCTCCAGGCTGTGTCCTCACTCTGTTTTACTTGCCAGTATGGAAAACCTCTGTGTTTGGTGGGTATCTGGGTGCAGGAGCTATAGCATTTTCTCTTGCCTGAATAGTGGCCCAAGTACATTGCCAGTGTCAAGACTGGTGGCTCCCTGGGGATGGGCATTACGAATGACAGGTGGACGATCGCAGGCAGGTAGGCAGGGCCTGTCCTGTCTCCCCACACAGGAACAGGGTAACGGGGGGGCACCAGGGCAGCCACAGCCCAGGCATTGGGCACCTCTCGAGGGATTGGGATGGGCCAATGTCAGTTTGGGACATGGGCCCACGGTGGCCCAGCTTGGCAGGGCCCATGGCTGGCCAGGGCAGGCCTGTGGGGAACTGGAGACTGGTTCTGCTGTGGGGATACTGGGGCAGGGGCTGGTGGCCCCAGGGTTCTGACATAGGGTCCTGGGCCATGGGGTGTGTGGGGTGAGTTCTGGGAAGGTGCAATGGGGTTCTGGGCTGTGGGTGGGAGGCAGGGAAGAGGCCCATGCCGATTTAATTTCATTTCAGACTTCTTTCTGGGCTACTTCTGGAGAAGAGATGAGGGAAAATGTGAGAGACTGTAATGTTAATCGTTAAGGACTCAGCTGTCTGCAAAAGCAGCACTGTGCTTCACTGAGGCCAGGTTTGCACCCCTCAACCAAAGAGGAGGAGGAGAGTTTTCTGTGTGAGGTAGTGAAACCTCTGATCTGCATAAGACAGAGAAGGTGCGCACCCACTATGGAAGGTTACAAGCTGGATTTTGGGCCATTTAAGGGAGAAGGCAGATGAGAAGCAGACCCTGTGGAGATGGGATAGTGCCAATATCCTCCCTTGCACAACTTGCTCAGTTGCAAAACTTCCCCTTGCTCCTTGAGGAAGATGTTGAGACATACACATTCATGAGGGACATTCACAGGTAGGCCTGAAGGTATTAATTCTTTATGATACTGAATAACTGGCTGAACTATACTGACATGAGAGGCAGCTCTCACATATGAGAAGGGATCATAAACCATCAAAGACCCCTGAAGTACCCCCATACTAATTTCTGGGACCCTCCACCAGAAGACTGCACCATCAAAAGTGTTGCAACAGACAGGGTAAAACTCCCACTCCCAGGGGAGATACCTGGGTATTCCCACGTAAACCTAACCTGAACGTTGTGTTTCACAGGTTTCCCCCACTCCTGACAGATTAAGACTGCAACCATCACTTTGACCAATGGACACCTAAGTTGCAACTATCAAGTCTCATCACTTGATCTATGGGTGGTGATATCTTTCTACTCTTATCCTTTCTTTCTCTGTCTTTCTTTTTCCTTATACATTTTCTTAAGTGTTATTTTCATGCTTTTATATTGGTATCTTTCTATAGATAATAGCCAAAATGGCTACATACCTCCTTTCCTTTGCAACCAAATTGTTCTAAAGTGGCCCCTATATATACATACATAAATATATTTGTAATTAGGGGCCATTCAGTGTTGTTTCACTTTAATCTACCCCAAGGGGTCTATTAACAAGGACCTGAATTACCCTTGTGTTTAGGGGTGGGTCATGCCCCCATCTCAGCTCCCACTGCTGGTGGGTTTGCCACAGCATCCCTCACAGGGGTGTCGGTTCTTGAGGTGGCTGATGGCATACCCTGGGCCACACCTTTTCCATGTCCGTCCACTGCAAGTGTGGATCCAAAGACTGCTGTCTGGGTGTGTAACCACAGATGATTGTTATTTGGGTAAAAATGGTAAAGGCATGATTTATATTTCATGTTATAAGTAAAACTGAATGATTTTGATCTGTTCCTCTGCCTATTTTCAGCACCATATTTTTTCCTCTGTGTATCCCCACCACCAGGTTTGGAGGCTGTGTGTTCCCAAACCTCTTCTTATTCTAGCTCTATCCCTTTCCTCTGAGAGACTGGGACTCTCAGACACTAAGGCTCCTCTGCTGTAGCATGATCTCTTTGCTCTATGGTATTTCACTGTCTCCTGCTCATTCCTGCATGCTTTCCAAGCTTCCAATGAAAGAGTAGAACATGTATGCTTTATAATGTGCACTAACTATTTTCTGTGGTGGTAACTGCAAAGCAGATAGATATTCCCACTTGGTGACATGTACTGATTTTATTATGAAGAGTTTTGTTTTATTATATCATGTAACAGCTCTTTAATTGTGAGCAATTGGATGTAAACTATTATCTATTATTATTATTATTATTATTTTTCTTCTAATCTTTAATGTATATGTTTGGCTTCCTGATACATATCATATGCTGTATTCTGAAATTTTGCTATATAATGTGTAATACTAAAATCAAATAAATAGAGATGTTAACTCTTTTTATTGTCTTAAGTGTGGGCACTTCTGAATTTTTTGTCTCTAAGCGTCTCATTTCTTACCTCAAAAGTCCTTCATTGTATGGATGGAGTAGTGCATTGGCCACACAGGGTATGGTTTTTACTTTTGTGTCTCTCACAGGAATCATCTGTAATTTAGGTTTAATGTTCTAGGGCTAATAACTTTCTTGTTTTTGCTAAATATCTTCCTAACATTTACACTACTTGAAATTTAACTTTATCTGCTTACTTGATATCCCACTCGTAATTTACTTGGCCTAATGGTACAGAGATTATGCTATCAAAGACTTAAAAATCTGGTTTTGCTATTTCCCATCTCTTTATGCGCACTTCTGAAGAGGTCTTTGTGCCTTTCACACACACTGATGCCCACTGTTCATTTGCATTCTATTTCTTATTGTGTTCTGCTGCCCTGTCTTTGCATCTGGTGCTAGTCTGAACTTCACAGTCCATTTATTTTTTTGCTGTTTTGCACTTCAGTGATGTCACATACATGCAAAGATCTCTGAGTCACTGATTACTTTCTCAATATGGGGGCATTTTTTCTTTGTCTGCCATCCTTTGCATAATGACTTGTCAGAATTTTTGCATGTGACCCCACGTAAAGGGCATTTCATTATTATCTTTTTTTCCCCTCACAATAGCCATAAGTCTTTGGATTTTCTTCATCTCTTCTGCTTTGTGTTTGTATGCCTTTCTTTGTTGAATTTTCAGTAAATTTTCATGTTTTCCTTGCTCTGCCTTCTTAAATACCTTTGTGACTGCTTTTCCTACGTTCTCTATTTGGATGTGAGTTTGTTCACTAGCTGTGCATGTCTTTAGTTCTCCGTAGAGTTAATGGGATCCCTAAGCATTCTCATTTGAGTGCCTGGATTTTTCTCCTGTCATTATTCTATCACAAATTAGTTCAGCCTGTACAGTTTGGTAATTGCATGAATCAGTCATCTTTGTGTAGTTTGCCAAATCTCTGACCCATTGTTCTGCATTGATGGTTCTTGATTTACAGAAAAAGGAGTCTTTCATGTAGCAGGATTTTTAAATGAATTAAAATGCTCCGGAGCATTAAGATTTCTCCCTGCCTGCTGCTGACATAGTGGGATGTCACTGAAATACAAGACACCCTTTGGCCATAACAACTGTACCAGTCTGCTCCTCTTGTGTTTTATTTTTTTCCCCTATTTTCTAGAGCCATGTCACAATCTGTTATTTTCTTCCTTTGTTTCAGCAGTTTTGTATGTTATCTCTTTAAATACTCATCTGCTCAGACATTAGACTACATTGTCCCTTAGCTTATTATTTTTGTTGTCTGTAAGATCACTTTAAATTTCCTGTAATTGTACATAAGCACAAGCAAAAATAGTCAAAAAAGATACACATTCATAATTTGTTCCTTCCTTCACAAGTAAGGTCTTTACCACTCTTACAAACTTGAGCATTTTATATCTAGGAAGAGCTCTACAACATTGTTCTGACATTCTTACTCTCACCTTTCTGTCCCCTCCACCTCTTCACTCTGTGTCTGGCCCCTAATCACTTGTTCATTATCCCCCTCGCTCTGTTCTGAATCTCACAGTTTTGTGTCATGGTATCTTTGCCTAGTCAGCTCCATACCCCATGCCTCATCAAATCTGTCTCAGCTATCCCTTAGGGCATTTTTTCACTGGTTCTCAGGTTTGCTGCTTTTGGCCACCTTTTTGCTACTCCTCCTGACACCTCTTCTTGCTGCATCTTATCTCATACGCATCTTATCTTTTGTTCTTTTGTGTAGGAGTCAGACAGATTCCTGTTCCTTACCTGGGATCTGGAACATGTGATGAAGCTGGTGTGGCAAAGAAGGTGTTGCTTCATTCCTGGAAAATATGAGCGGAACAGCAGTTTTACCTGTTGAATCCTAGTTAACCCCTACTGTTCATATTCAAAATGGGATGATTCCACCAGCAGCAGAAGGCTTGTAGCACAATTCATCTTGAATGCAAATTTGCAAAGCATATTTTCTGATACAAAGGGCATTACCTTGGCTCTTCATAGTTTGTGCTCCAAAACATGTAACTTTCAAAGAAAAAAATCCCCTGTCTTAATACGGAAAAAACTCCATGCTTTTCATTCCCTAGTCTTTCAAAAGTGACTATGGCAAAAGGAAAACTGTTTGGAAAAAATCAGACTGAGCCAGTAGTAAGAGAGAAAATTTTATCTCCAAAATTTAGTAGGTCAAGGTCACATATAAAACAAAGAAAAACCTTACAGAAGAATAAGACAATTACAGCAACAATTGATGACAATAAATTTATTAAAAGAAAATGTCAGTTTGAGTTTAGGAAAAACTTAAAGAGTAGGATCCATTACCTTAGCTGGTATTGAAAAATCACATTAATAAGAGAGAAGTCATTAGTTAAGGAGAGAATCTTTCCTCAGAAAACTATGTGAGCTGGTTGTGTACATGGAGCAGGAAAAGAAGCAGTGTCAGCATCTGCCATGGCTAACCTTGAGATGATGAATCAAAAGACTGAAAAAATTTTCTGTATCTCAAGAACATTTTATTCTGTATCTCTTCACTTCAGATAAATAACTTTGTTCCAGGTAAAATCAGTGTAATTCATAGGTTCAAATTTTTCTTCCAAGTTCAAAATGTATTTGGGTGTAGATATGCTACAGCAGTCTAGACCTGATTTGACAAAGGCCAAAAAGCCTCAAGAGGAAGGGCATTTTTATCATACTGAAAATGCACTTTTGCGTAAAAAAAAATCTACTTCTAAATATCATATCACTTTAATTACTTTTATTTCCAGTCTATCCACTGATGGGATAACCACAAAATGAACAGCTCGACATTTAACCTCTAGTGTAATGATGTCTTCAATGCCTTTCTAGCATGATTTCTATTGACCTTGCCAGATTATTTCTGTTTCATAGCCTGCCTCTGTCACTCCTTAGTCCTCTGTGTTTATTTGTTTGCCTTCATTATAATTGCAGACCAAGTCCAGATGCTGTTTCCCAAGTGCAATAAGCTGTTGGGTCCTAGGACATCTGTTTTGTTTGGTAACAGTATTGCATAAACTTAAGAGAGGGTATAAATTGGAGCCGGGTTCACTGTGTATGGAATGCGGTGAGAAAAGTTTCTGAGCATTAGCTGTGACTGAGAAGTCACAGATAAAAAGGTGCTACCTAAACCAGGTACAGTCTTGGAACTTTGTCCCCTGCACTGTTTGCTCTGCTCTGTTCCCCTTGAAATCTTCAACTGTTTAAAGCAAACAGTTTACCACTTAGATAACACTCTTTTGTATATTACTCAGGTTTTACACTAGTGTGCAGGCAAATTCGTTCTATGATAGATTCATAGAATGGTTTGAATTGGAAAGGACTGTTGAGATCATCCAATTCCAACTCCCCTGTCATGAACAGGGACACCTTCCACTTAACTAGGTTGCTCAGAGCCCCATTCAACCTGGCCTTGTATACTTCCAGGATGGGACATCCACAACTTCAAACTCCTTTACATCAGATGAAATTAATGGGGAATGTTTTGCAAATTGTTGCTGTCAACATTTAAAACCCCCATACTATGTGAAGGCAAATGGCCTAAGCTTCTTGCAAGTATTCAATGACAAATAAGAACTTTATTTTGAACTTTGTAGAAGTCTGAAGGATAAATGACCTGAATAGATTTTTTATTAGTTTTGTTCTTTTGTTTCTCTCCTTTGGTCCTATCTTACTTTCATTGAAAGTATTTGACAGGGGTAAGGCAACAGAAGCCCTTTGAGGAAGGAGGTTTGCTGTATCAGAGAGAATATTTTCGTAAGAAAAATGCACTCATTGCAAGGCATGTAACAGTTTGTACGTTTAGGACTGGGTGTTCTTTAATATATTTTTTTTTGGTTTTGAAACTTGGCGTGTATGGTAGGATGATGACAACAGCCTGTCACATGAACAAATAATGGAAATAATATCCTCATGTTTCACAGTTCATTTTTTAAAATTAAGCCAAATCAATTTTTGCCAATTCTTGTATTTCCTCCCTTGTGTCACAGTTCAGCTGGGTTTCTGTTGCTCTTCTGTAAAAGGCGTACAAAGCTTCATGACTGCTAGTCCCCCAAAGAGTGCTGAGGCTTATGCGCTTGGTAACGCATAGCTGTGCATAATAGCAACTATGTTCCTGTTTGACCCATGGTTGTTAACAGGCTTCTAGGCATGGGTTTGGGAGGATCATATGCTGAGGACTTTTCCTGGCCAGTAGTATGGATGAGGCCATTCAGCTGTGTGTGGGGAAGGGAAAGCTTAGCTGTTTGAAGGTGACACATTGTACCGCGTGCCATCTCAGAGCCAGAAGCCAAGCTCTGGTCTTAGTTACTTATATAAGTGAAGTCTAAATGGATCAGCTGACTGACCTGTGAGTCTGTTGGCTTTCATGAAGAAATGAAGTTGCCTTCACTAGAACTTAAGCTATAGAATTATTTTATTTGAGCTGTGACATGGATGTGGGCATAATACTTTTATGTTAGTAAACCACATGCAGTTTGATGAATCTTTGGAAACTATCAACAGAAAAGGGCCAAGAGCTGTTCAAACAGTGCGTGTCCTTCTTACATATCTCTTTGGGTCTCATTTGGTTTTCCCATATAAGTCTCCAGTTTTAACATGAGTGTTCTGGACTTGCATGTATTTGTTACTTTTACTTTAGCAAACACTTTTAGATTCCATAGCACAGTGTGTGACAACCTGTACCAGGGAAGTTGAGCTTCAGGACAGGACTGGCAAAACTAGAAAAAGCAAAAAGCTGTTTAATGTATTTAAAGGCAGCTAAAATAAAATAAAAAATACAAAAGTATCATTTTATTGAAGCTTCTCTCTCTCCTTTCTCCTGTAACCAGTTATGTTGGAAAGAGGTTCTTGATTAAATGTCACTGCTGACTGACTGTTGTTACCCTTCTGGTATGTTATCATAGGGTACATTGCGACAAGCTGTGACAGATATTTGAAGTTGGATTTTTATGCTGAAAAGTCACAGACAGGTATAATTCCTGATATGTTGCTCAGGCTGGCTGGGATGAGAGGGCACAGATGTTTCAGAAGCTACTTTCTCATTTTGTTTTCAGCAAAAACCCACTGTAATTTTGATAGCAGCACTAGATGGTCAGGTTTCCATGGCTAGTATCTGTGTAGTCCCTTCTGCTCTGTATCTGTCTTGACAACCACTGAGAACAAACCTGTGGAATTTGCCAGAGAGCATCTTGTCTTCTCGTCTGAGCTCACTACCTGATTTCTCTGTTACCTGTGACACCAGTCTTGCATGTTCTGTTTGCTCTCTGTGTTTCACAAAGTTGATCTCATAATTTCTCCTGTAGATCAACAACCTGCTTTGCTCTCTCAGCTCATTACCTACCTGCCTTGTCTTTGCTCATTGGCTGTCTCTCTTTCAGACTTTTCTCATTCAGCAACAAAACAGATCTCTAGGAGTCCCATAACCCTCTGTCTCTCTTCTAAGCACAGGGCTGCCTTTATGCCTCTTTTTTTCCTGCTCAGAAAACCTGCAGGTATTCAAAATGGAAAAATGGGGACAGCATTTGTAACAAGCACAAAGCATGGGTCAAGGATGTCTATCCACTTCCACAAGGGCAGGAAGGAGAATGGAAGATGAAGAACAAATAGTTCTTTCTCACCATATTCAACCACGTATGATTGTCCCTTTCAAGCCTGTCCACAAATTGGAAATTTGTGACTTTGGAAATTAAAGACTATAATGTCAGCTGCTAAAATTTGAGAGAATACATGAATATAGGACTTGTAATTAATCAAAGGTGGGCTGGAAAAGGAGAAGGAGCAGAATGTAGTTTAGCTGAGGAATGATGCAAGTGGAAGAATGAAAGGATGAAGCTGGGGGGTATGGGTGGCATGTAGGAAACAGAAATATTCTAGAGAGCAATCATTCACAAATAGCTATTTGGCTCAAAATTCCCTACCTGATTTTATCCAGCTATTCTAAGGATCCCATATATTTGAATGAAGTAGGACTTGTGCAAAGTCAGTTTTAACAGGTTCCTTGAGATCTTGCAAGTGATTTTGAAAACTTAAAAAAATGAGATAGCCTGGAACAATAGGTCAGGTACTAGATGCAAAGTAGATTTCCAGGTTTCTGATATTTGGTTTTTTTAAGCTTCCAAGATTTTTATGAGTTTTGTGTTAGGGCTTCAAAATGATCTACTACTGTGACTGAGCTCTTTGGAAAGTCTGGCCATAAACCAATGTGGAAGAAGAGATCAGGAGGTGAGGGAAGTCCAGATCTACATAAAACATTAGCTGCCTGTCGTAATTTTCATTCAAAATACAGCGCTTGAGAAATTTCTGACTTGATCACTCCAGAATCCCTTGTGGCCCACACTGGTAAAATAGTAGAGAAGTCACTGCGTAGGAAGTCATAAAACTTTCTGTAATATATTATACACAGATATATCTCCCAGTCAACATCCTTTTTAATTTCCTGGCTGTTATGTAGGACAAATGTTCCTTGACCAAAAGATAATTTTAAAACCAAAAGGAGAGTTGTTTACTTACAATAGTCGGCAAAAGCACAGGAAGAGCTTATTGTTTTTAGGAAGAGCCGACAGCAAATAAAGATGTCACAGATATAAAAATAAACCTGTGCAAGACTGCATGCAAAGTAAATAGCAGAAGTAAATTGTTTTTTGGACATTCATAATCAAATTATGTCATACATGTGAGTCCCCTTTTTCCCACTTGGAATCAAACAAAAATTCAAGGTGTCAAAGTAGAACTAGTTTTTGAGGGCCTAATTCAAGGTTACCCTATGACAGTAGATCTGGTTTTGTGCTTTCAGTCTAGATGTTTACGCCATCTTATTTCTACAAACCAGCGCAACTTTATTCCTTGACACCTAATATAAAGCAAAGAGTGTTGAGTAACTTTTGTAACACCAAAATACCCAAATGTGTGATTGGTCAGAGGAGTCATAACCTATAAATACAACCAGCTGTACACATCACATACATTTTATGTTCCTGATTCAGAGTGGGAAATCCCAGCAAACTTGCTGGAGTTTGGTGTAGGTGGATTCCGCACACTTTCATCAGGCCCTTCTCGAAGCCAGGGTTTGCTAGTGGTAAAGTGGGGTAAGAATAGTGACATAATACAATATAGAGAAGCAAGCTTTCTCTGCCACTGGAAGTTGCTGCTCTTTTTTTTAGTGAAAACAGAGTTAATTCCTCTTATGTAGCTGTTCTGGTATAATGCAATTATACAGACAAAATCTGCACGTAAGGGGTCTAGAGCAGTGATTTTCTACCTTTTTCATTGAGTGGGAAAAATCCTGGTATGGAGTGGACTCCTGTATCATAAGCTGATTAGTTTTCCCTAATAATCTTTAAGCCCCTGCAGACCAGGGATAATGCTGCAGGTCATAGAGGGAAGAGCCATTCCTTTCCTGAATTTTTGCAACCTATTCCACAGAGCATCAATTTACTGGTCCTTCTCATCTGATCCCTCATGAGATAATAACCAGTCTGCCTCATATAAAGCAGGGGCAATTTGCATCACAGCAATTCTTTCTTAATGATAGTTTTCTTCACAGAACTGACTTGTCTTTGCTAGAGAATGACACAGAGATGTCTAAGTCAAGTAGATCTCATACATCCTCACAAAATTCCCTCCTGCCACATTACCTTACAGACAAAATTCTCCGTTGGCTTCACAGTGTATTTGTGAATGTGTTATGCCATTCCTTTTTGAAAGATTAAGAATGTGGGTGCAACAGCAGGGAAGCAGAATCAGGTCCTGAAAAATGGATTTCTCTGTGCTTTGTTGCAGTTGCATGAAAGTACACAGATGTAAGGAACAATTAGTTCCTTGAGTTGAGAGAAGATGTCCCTATTTGGTCAAGTATGGGTATAGTGAAAACCTGATAATAGGAATATGACTCTCTGTGCTTTGAATTAAAGAGTTTACATTTGTCAAATAAAAAAAAAAGTGCAGAAATTACATATATATATAAAGTTTTAAAGTAAACCAGAGCACTGTTGTTGTCAATTCAGTTTTCTCTGTGGTTAAAAGCTCTGTCTTGTAGTTTGGCAGGGTAAATCCTTAATCACTTGGGCAGTCTTCTGAGGTAACCCCTTAGAATCATAGAATCATAGAATCAGCCGGGTTGGAAGGGACGTCTGAGATCATCAAGTCCAACCCTTGATCCACTACTGCTGTGGTTACTAGACCATGGCACCCAGTGCCACATCCAGTCTCATCTTAAAAACCTCCAGGGACGGTAAATCCACCACCTTGTAAAAGTAGTGGATGGTTTTAATGCAAAACAGTCTTTGTAGCATATTTGGAGCTACTCTGGCATATTAGTGGTCATGATGTTCTCTGCTGGTTCATCATAAAATGCCTAGGCATTTTCTACTTGCCATTTAATGGATTTCATACAGGGAGGATAACATGGAGGCATTTATTTTATGAAACAGCCATATTTCATTAGTTTTGCTGTGTTTGGCAAACTGTTCTCAGCTATAAAAAGCTGAAAATATTGAAAGATAATTGGTAATTTCCCATGTTCCTTAAATAACCTAGCCAGAAAATCACCCAAATTTTCTGCAAAATTTCTGGGGCTGGTAAAATGCACAAATATTTCTTTCATTGTGCTATGCATGAAAATATAATTAACTGAAATACAAAAGAAAAAATACATATTTAAATGAGATACCTTTTATCTACACCACCATTTCTAAGGTTATATATATGCTTGATGAGAGATGAAAGTGCAATGTAGTGTCACATAAGGCTTATAGACTACCACGTTTTTGCTGTATTTGTACAGATTTGTAATTAAGTCAACAGGTTCAGGAAGCTTTGGGCACTGCCACAGATGCTGATGGGGAGAGGCAAGATAGAGCAAGGGAGGGAAGGACCTGTGATGGTTGAAGCTGGGTAAGGAGGAAGGATTATGACAGTCTGGGAAAGGCAAGTGAGAAGGCAATGACAGAGGCTGTAATGGGAGAAGGAAAGAGATGGAGGAGGACTTAGAAAGGAGTGTAATAATATGTGTGGGGTGTCAGGAAATGAAGCAAGAACAGATGGGAAAATGTAAATGAGAGAGAGAAGACAGTAGCACCAGTCAGGCTCAGCTGCAGAAAGATTGAAACTGACACCTATGTTTAATATAATCCTGTATTTAACTCTTGCTTCCAGAACAGGGGTATCTGGAATATGAGTTATGGAATGATTTGGAATGTGTCTTTCTACGTGGTAATTAACATACCTTCTGCAGCAGCTGGTTTGAGCCCTCCAGCCCAGACAGAATGAGCTATGCAAATCAGTGAGAAATGAAGGAACTACTCCTCCTCCCTATCTGTCTCACACCCTCTCTCTGGATCATCTAGCAGAAGAACTGTCATCCAGTTGGGGGCTTCAGCATCTTGCCAAGAATACCTAGGAAGCAGAAGGGCACCGGAACCATAAATCTAAAAGTCTTGTAAAACAAAATCTGTGCTGATATACATAAAATTGATACTCTGCACAGAGCTCTATAAACTGAAATTCACCATTTTTTCTCCTGCTAAAGAAAGTACATATTGCTTAAAAAATTCTGGAGAAAGGATGTCATAATTTATTAAATTCTTTGAGATAAATGCCTAATGAACCCTGTTGACTTAATCACTATTCTCATTCCATTGTATTTTTTTCACAGGTAATTTATGTATACATTGGAACAACAGTAAACTTTGTACATGATCTTCATTTTAGAGTGTTGTTATAGCTTGATTCTCCTCATGGAAAACTTTTAGACCACTGACGTTGTTTTCAGTACAGTCAAAACTGGCTTAATGTGCAAAGCATTGAGCACATTTTTCTCTTTACTAAAAGGTTATAGTTCTTTGACACCAGTGTCAAAAGTTGCATGAGGTACAGTGTCTTAAAATACACAACATGCCTGTCTCTCAAACTGGTATAACAGAAATACTGTGCTTGCTCAAAGCAATTATACAAAGTGAATCTTGCCCTGTTTTGAACTTTGAGTCAAAGGACATAAATATTTTGAAAGGAGGTATTGGCTTACAAATGTGACTCCAGCTGAGACTTTAAACATCAAAGAGACATGTTGATGGAGATCAGTAAGAATTTGTAAAGCCATATGACTTGGAACATGTCAGCCAGAGATGAAAAAGAGACTCAAGTCCTGTGATCTTTACTTTCCCATAGTAAGTTGCCTTTTCCTGGGGATGCTTAATTGTTATTCATGACAAAATAGTTCATCTTCATATTTGTATAATATAAAACTATGATTAGAGAGAGATGAGTAATAGACAATTTTTTCTTATTATGTAAGGTTTAGAAAAAACTATTTATCTCTTTTCAGCCATCAACAAAATTTCCAAGGTGCTGCAATTATTAGGCATTGGAGTAGCCCTCATTGGGACAGCAAGGTCAGGTAAAAGGTAGTGTGAAATAAGTAGTTTCATGAGGAGACACAATTCAGTCTTTCACTGGATGGTACTAGCTGTAACTACTCTGGGCTCTTTCTGGGAAAAGAACCTTCCAGAGTGTCTTTATCTTAACTCTTGTATGTGCTTACAAAGGATTTGAGATTTTTTTGTTGTTGTTTAGAGTAACAAATCTTGATAGCACCCCACCTCTAACTCATGTTTGTTCTATATGATGTATAATTACATGTTACTGGCAAAAAAGCAAATGTAGAAAGACATTGCATCATATTCTGATGTCATCTATTGGTGCCTGTATGAAAGAGGAGGTAACAGAAAAGGAAACTCCTCTTTTCCATTACATGCAGTTCATTCCACTTGTAATTGAACTCGGTAGTGAGTAGTTCTATAACTCAGTTTTAGGCTTTTAAGGTAAATTATTCCTCATATTAGTTGATAAAAGAGCTTGTACTCCTTTTTTTTTCCTAGGAAAAGATTGCATCATTTTATCTTTTGCCTTAAAAATTGCCAGACCTAGACCTTTACTTCAGCATGGCTTATGTCTGCAATACAGTCATTCCAGTGGTACCAGAGTCAGTCTTCTCAAATACAGAAATGCATCATGCTAGGAAACCTATGGTGAGGCTCAATCTGATTTCTTCACTGAGGAAATCTAAGCAACTAAGCTTGTGAACATGCCTATGTGCCAACTGAGTTTCACAGTAGGATTTTCTGAGCAATTTCTTTTTAACTCCCTTGTATTCTTTCAAAAGTGAAGGTAGCATTCTATACCATCTTCTTCACAGGTCTCAATCTGAATTTTCAAAAGTGAGTGTGCAAAAGCTAAAAAACCCTAAAAGGATTGTTAAATGATTCTAAAAATCTACCTATAATAATTTCAGAGAGGGAAAAAAAAAAGAAAGGGAAGTATTTCAGATTATTCTTGTCATTGTTTTTTTCTTGAAAGCTTCAAATTCTGATTTAATCATCTACTGGTTTCCTAATTTTTGGGCAATTTCTCTGCCTACATTTGTAAAGAAAAGAGCACATACGTAAATTCCTATTCAGGAAAACATAGGTTTTGTTCCATTTAAGTTCCAAATGCTTTGAAAGGAAGAGGTTTCAGCTTCTTGACAGGCCTTCTCCCAGCTGTCAGAGAGAGTTTCTAATTGAGGTCAGATGGGTAGACAGTCCAAATATGTATCTCAGGTTGGCAACCTCCTTCTTTGGTTCTGAAGGCAGTGTGAAAACTGTCACCCTCACTTTCTAAATCTTTCTTTACCATTTGGAAACCTAGTGGATCACCACAGGGAAACCATTTGGATCTCACAGTGCAATGAGAATTGGGAGGGAAAAAAGCTATACTGTACATACTCCTATGTAAGAAAGATTAAACCTTAGCCATACTGAATCAATGCCTTAACATTTGCTGTTAATCCATTGTCAAAAATATTTTCCTCAGACTAGTTAGACTTCAAAAAGTTTTGCATAGTTTGGTTCTTATATCAACCATGGTTACTGATGAGCAACATAAATTAGCCTCATATCCTTTATAATGATATTTGCTTATTATGGAATGAATGAGGGTGAAAAGAATTCTCCAGTGTGCTTCGGCTTCCAAGCTGGTCTGAAAGCTAAGCACTGAAAGAAAGTCCAAAAGGCAGATCCAGAAGACTGAGGTCTTCTGCCTCTATTTTAAATTTTGGTTTATTTCTAATACTTCCCCTTTAACTCTTTTTTCCATATTTAGGTTTTGGTCCACCATGCCAGAAGCCATATATTGGACAAGGATGTAGAATCAGAAAGATACATTGAGAATAGCACTCCCATGCAAGTACTCCACAAGAACTTCTCTGGAATACGTTTCTGTACAGCATGCATAGCCCGCTCTTGTAGAAACAGCTGTTGCTATGTGTCTTCTTTATTATTGATAGCAGCCATCATAGTCAGGTGATACATATTCACTTTATAATTACTGATTTGTCCTTCTCTCGCTTTGCAGTAAGGCTTCATTGTTATGGTCATGGGAGGAAAAAAGTTTCTTATGAGAGATGGTGTTACAGTTTTTGAGGCTGGATTTTTTTCCTAGTATCTGACAAATTCTGTACACAAAAATTTGCAGAATTGGAAGAGTTAGCCGGGAAAGATTTAAAATAGGGCTTCATAAGCATAGATTAAACAGAACTTAGAAATCAATGAATCTACTGAACTCTCTGACACCTGAGAAGCTTCACAAAATGTGCTTCCTTCTAATATAATTTATGTTCCTTTAAGAATACTTCTCCTACTTGCATTAATTACTGCCTTTTGCAGTCATTTAATTTCCTTCAGTCTTCATTACATTCAGTGAAAATGGAAAAAAGACTATTTGTTAGTGTTTCTTCTTCCTTCTTTGTTCTAATGTTTTGCTCATCCATTTTCATCTGGGAACTGAAAGATAAAGAGATTACAAAATATTAATCTGGGAGTGTTCTCCATCTGACCATGTATTACTCTGAATATTCTTCTTCCTCTGCCTTGTGTTTTAGTTATCAAATTACACTTTTCCTCTTTCAGCTAATGTTTGCAGTTTGTTACTCATATCTACTGGCACAGCTAGGACTCCGGGGTTTATTTTTACAGGTGGAAAGTATAACTTTTGGGATTAACTGCCTTAATCAAAGTACTTGTCCCTTTCTCCCTCTATTACCCCTCTTTCTCACATAATTTTGTTCGATTGGAGAACTGATTTTTAGCACTACATGTGAGATCTCCCTGCTTTCTGTCTTCCATCTTGACATTTACGCAGATCTGAAACTGCATTTTGGCTTCTACTCAAGCTATTCCCTGTGATTTCCTTCCTGTCTCTGTTTCTTGCTTTTGTTTTGTATAAGGAAGTCTTCTGTTGGTGTGTGTACAAACACCTCTCTTTCTGTAGTCTTTGCAAATGCCTATTCCCATTTCTTTAGCTGAGATCTCCTGTAGTACGTGCCTACTGATGAGTTCCACCTCACTTTCATCCAACACATTTATTGTTTTCTTTTATTACTGTATGCTTGGGTGTAGATATTTTATAATAAAATCCCAGTGCACCATTTCTTAGGCTGTATTATGCTTGGGTTTTGTCTGATTCCCCCTCTGTCACAGTCCATGAGAAACTATCTACCAAGGAAAATTGCTGCTGAGTGTGGTTAAAATGCTAGGATCAGGTCTCCTAGTGACAGCTTCAAGACTGGGATCACACTGGGTTCCAACCTCTTTTGTTTAAGGAAACAATTCTGCCTTACTTGTTCTTTCCTATGTATGCTGAACCACCAAGCCATGGTAATTTAGATTCCTTCTATAGCATATATTACTTGGTTCCGTTATTTTTCATTGGGGTTTTCTCTATTTACATACAAGTACAATGCACATGTCCAGTGGTTTTTTATTGCTGGGTTGAAAAAAGAGGGAGAAGAGAACATAATCATGTTTCTCTGAATTAGAATAATATCCTCCCCAGCTATTCTGAGTAGGAAATACTTTCCTAGTTCCATATTTCCAATACTTTTTTAACTCCTTCATTTGACTGTGCATTTTTCCATCATACAGTATTTTTTCCTCCCATTCCCCAGCTCTTAACTTTAACAGATAAATTTTTTTTCCACTTCCACCTCAATGACCTGTATCAACTCAGCTTCCCTTAATTTTACACCTCCTTTATACAAAATTCATGTATTTCAAGCTAAGTTATTTTATCTTCTGATCTGGCACTATCCTCATGATGATAACACCTGTTTAATGTCCCTTTTTTTAAGGGGGCATCTGGTAGCCTCAAACCTAGCCAAACCTGTGTGATGAGAATCTGTGGGGAGAAGCTCCTCCTCCTCATCAGCACAGCACAGTGTAGGTCATGCCATATACTATTTGAATTGTAATGGTGTTAAAAAATTAAACTTATCATAGGATGTATCTGAAAATCCAGCTAGCAAGAGGTAGCTGGTGAAATGGGGATTTTACGTCCAGTTTGAGTCTGCTGTTCTGCTAAGGTCTTCATGCTGAAGGCAGTTCAGCTTCACAAAGAAACTGAAACTTAATAAATCTTTGTTTCCTGTCAACAGAGAATGAGTTCTGGTACAAGGTAAGCTCCAGCTAAAAGATTCTCCTTTTGCATCTAAAGTTAGCTCCTGAAAGGAGTTGCCACTGCAGAATAGTTCTTTGCTGCTTGTTGTTTTCTAAATATGGTGTTCTTACACAACATTAAGTAAGGCTGTCAAATGAGAAATTTTTATATGGGGAAGTACGGATTGATAGCTGTTTATTTTTGTTTCAAGTGGTATTATAGAACTGCCTCTACAGTGCATGTACATTCCCAAATACCAGTTTATAAACTGTGCAGAAGTGTTATAATTGTTGCTTAATTTTTCACTGCTCATTAAATCCAAAACATGCTTACACATGCACAAGCATGTTTCCAACACTTCTAAGTAGATTCATGGGGTGTATTTGCATATCAAGGGTAAAACACAGTGTCATAGGCTGAAAAATGTAGATCTTCAGAGGTACAGCAATGATTTATGAATTCTCATTCATGAGAATGTAGGTAGTGCAAAGAATTTGGGTTTTCCTCTTGCAACAAAAAAGCCCTTTTGTGTTCAGTTGTTGTTTGTTTCCGTGTAATAATACCATACTAGGTATGTCAAGCATCTTGTAAAAATACCCCAAAATTTTGACATATGTTTTTCTTTCTCTTTTGTGGTGTGTGTCTGCATGCTTCATTGATTCTTCAAAGCTGAAAGCACCAGTTTAATTAAGGCTTGGTTCAAGTCACAACTGACATTGAAAGACATCCGTTTAGACTTCTTGTCCATGGTAATGAAAAAGTCACTACAGGCATTAGGAAAGGGTAGCATCTTTAAATCCTCCTTTATTTAAGCTACATAAATGTTTACACTTACTTCTAGTATTTTCAGTAACTCAGAGGTAATAATGTGATTGCTGACAATTTATTAACCAGACAGAGTAAGTTAACAGGTATCTAAAATAAACACATCCAACCCCAGCCTTTCTATGATTCCTGAGTATCATTGCTACTTCTTGGAGTTTCAAACACCAAAGTGTGCTTGCACATGTCATTACTGGTGGTGTGTGGACCACAGTTGCAGTAAGAGTGAAAGGATGGATGGACAAGGCATCAGGAAGTCGTTCTTTGATTTTTGCACTTGCCTATCTGTTTAGTTGTGGTCTTCCTCTGCTCAGCATTTTTACTTAAATACAAGGAAAAGGATAAAGATGACTGTTCTCTAATAACATTGGGAGGAGCCGAGGAAAATTTTAAATTTTTTTGATAAAGAGAATATTTCAATAATCTTAATTTTTAATTTTAAGAAACTTCAGGTGTTTCATTACGAGATGTTTTTAGTAACAATAAAAGGGAAGTAGCTTTAATGGGAATATTCTGCTGTGAATGTAGAGACAAAATATTTTCAAGAACTTTCCTTCCAACCACAAACTCTCATTCAATCTTTTTCTTGTATCTCTGCATCCAAAGCATGTGACTTCTGTAGCTGAACATGAATGTGCAGCTACATTGTCTTTGAACAATTTGTTTAACTTCAGGCTACAGTGCTCAAAAGCCAGGAGCTGCCAGCTCTGTGTAGCTGGGAACTCTGATTTCAAATTCAAAGGTCCTGTGTGCACACAAACATTCCCCAGTTGAATCTGGGGAAAGTACATGAACTAATATAGCTAACTTTGTGCAAGTTTGCTCAGCAGTCTTTGCTGTGTTCAGCTGAGCCTGAGTAGTGGCCTCAAATTTTGGGCTAGCACTGAACGTATTTTGTACCAGAGCAAGTTGTCCTGATTCTCAGTGAAAAAAATCAGGGCTCACTTGTTTATTATCAGATTTATTTATGCAGAATAAATTTGTATATTCTTTTACATTACTATAATTTGTTTGGATTTAAATACTAATATGGTTTTCTGGATTTTAAGATAAATTATGTGCTCTGTGATACAATAGAGATCTGTCTTCTTTTCTCATACCAAGAATTTTCATGTGATTTCATTTATGTTTAGTATTACACTGTATGGACATAAACACAACGTTCCAATTTAGCGTAAACAATTGAGGCCTTCACTTATGAAGAACTGTGAGAAAGTCTGACAAGAGAGGTTCAAGGGAAAGTGCATAAAATCAGCCCTGGAATCTCCCAGCATATCTAAACTTGTCAGTAATTAAATTCAGAAACTACTGGAATCCTTTAGAAGTTGAGTAGCTGGGGGAATATTTAATTTTTCTCCCTTAGTAGATTGATTACTGTGGTGTTTCTGTTACATGTGAAGAAATCAGCTCCTATGTAAACCAGCCAAAATGCTCCAGGGCTTCTTTGGAAAGAAACTTTTAGTCTTGTTAATATGTGGTTTAAAAGATAGTGAGAGAGAGACTATTTGATGGCATAATGTTTAGATTTTGGCATTGTAAATGGGAAGTCAGGTATCTGAATTTCTCCTTGCAGGGTGATGACAAGGAAATCTTAGTTGTTAAATACCTTTCACAGTTATGCTCACATGAGGTTGAGCCTGTGTTTCTCATTTCAGCTCAAGAGGCAGGAAAGAGCCAAATATCACTTAGTAACAGAAGACAGAAGGCAAAGAGCAGAAAGTTGCTAATACAGGTGAACTCACATCTAAAGGTAACTGGAAAGAAAGCTGTGTTCCTCATCTGGGTTATCAACAGCAGCTTTTCCTGAGACCAGTTCTGGTCTGCAAAAATGTCTGAAAGAGAGTAAGATCTTTGTTTTTCCTTTTGTGTAATCTATCATAATTACATACATAAATTCATTTCAGAAAGCTTTTCCTGAAGTCTCATTAATTCAACTGGAATTAATTCTAATGTAAACTAATGGATACTAAAATCAAACCTATTCTGAACTTTGTCTTTTTCTCTAATTCTCTTCGTAATAGTCACTCTTTTTTTTCTTCCTTGAATACAAAATACATTTTAAAGTCAGTGCAAACTGTTCATGTCTATTTTTAATTTTAACTTTTAATTTTTAGAATATAAGTAGACCTGACTTTACAGAATTAATACTTTAAATTGGCTGTAAAGGAAAAATATTTTTGAACTCTAGACTCACTGACTGAATTCTAGCATCATGTTTTACCAAGGTATGAAAAAACCTTATTGTAAAAGACAATTAAGCAAATGAGCAAGAGAGGTGGGAAAAGTAAGAAATGTGAAGTGTTTGATCATGATTAAAGTACATATACATATAGTTGGTATTTTGCATAAAAGCTGTTGACTGTATTTTGATGTTTTTACTTATTTTATGAGAACTCCAGTTTGAAGATGAGAGATTTCAGGAGGATTTATCAGAAGACTTCTACTGTTTCCATCATTAAACTGTAGTGATTCTGAACTGTAAAACTTTAAGAGCTAAAAAGTAAAGTTGTTGTAGTCATAATTGTTGCCATCTCCTAGAAGGTTGCTGCTAATTTTTCAGTGTTTAATGTTCTAGTCTTAAACCTCAGTTCCTAGAATCAGTTGAATAAATGAATTAAGATTCCTATGATAAAACTAAAAAGGAAAACTCAGGTTTCCGTAACTATGGAAAGAATCAAACAAACGAGCTCCACTGGTATACAAACCAGAGTGAACAATCAAACATTTTGACAACTGTAGTATTTTAAAATTTAATGCAATATATTATTTAGGGGAATATGTACTTCAGTGAACCAAATAAAAAAGGAAATGTCAATTGAGGCTTTTTTTCCCCTTTCCCTCTTTTTTTCTTGGCTTTACTTTTACACTTCTGTTCAGAGCCAGAGCTTTGCAATTTTGCTATCCTACTAGAGCAGCCAGTTTCAGTTATTTCTCACAGTGATTCTGGAGGAAGGAATGCACAGGAATGGGGAACATTATTCTAAAAGCACAGCAAAGAAGAAGAGAACAGCCTGTATTTAGCTTTTTTTTTCCTGTATACTAAGTTTGGACACAAGTCTCCTGTGACAAAGGGCTTTATATATTTTAGCTGCCAATTCCAAAAGGAAATGCTGTATTATGCAATCAATGGAATTTCACAGTAGATATCTCTACATAAACGAAGCTCTTTTGAATTATGACAGTATGCTAGGAGATACTTCTTCTTTTAAAGACAAAACATGCTGTTGCACTTTTCCTGTCTGTTCAGATCCCTCATTTTTTACTGATGTGTTCTTCTGATCTGGGGTGGATACCAATAAAAGACGTTGATCAAACTTCCACACTGCTGCCCTGTGTTGGGGTGCAGCATTAGCCATGGGTTATGGGCAGGGCAAGGTAGGTGCATGACTGCACCCAGACAGAGTAGGTACCCACAGACTTCCAGAGCTGGGCCGCCCCTGGCTGAGTGTGGTCCTGCCATGCCCAACAAGCCAAGCCAAGAAGGATTGGGTCTGAGGACAAGGGAGAACTCAGGGCCAGTAATCACCAGGTGAGGTCACCGTGCCAAGATGGGTCCCAGGGTGCACTGGGCAGGCAGCCTGCTTATCAGAGGCAGGAGCCCTCAGCAGTGGGATATGTGACTGGGTGCAGACATGGCTATAACGCAACTGCAACATAGCTCAGGTGGAGGCAAAGGGCAACACTCACAGCTAAAAGCAGTTCCCAGGGAAGGAGAGGCAGTGTCTGCTGGGGCTTCCTCTAGTTTTCTTCACATCAGCTTTCAAAGTCAGCAGATATGCTCTCTCTAAGCTGGCCTGAGCCCAGGCAGCCAAAGCCCCAGGAGCAGGGCGATGCATTTTAAGCTCTGTCGTTGCCTGCTTGCATGGCACCATAAAAACTGAGTTCATATCAACAAAATACCAGTAGCAGGTCAGAATGCAGTTGTCTCTAGCTCTGTTTGCTATATCTACTGATAGATATCTACTGCTAAGAATATAAGAACAGAACAAGCATAAAGTGGTCTTTCTCCAGGGACTTGTTTTATCTTCCTTGACCTCATAGAAAATTCTGGTGTTGCCAGAGTTCATTAATATTTTGACCTATTTTATCACAAATGCAGATTCTTCCTGCCACCTTAAGTTTCTTAATAGCAAGTGTGTCCCATTAATAGTTGCAAAAATTGCTGGGTTAGTTAGCTTTGAAGGGATGCTGATGTCAGATTTTAAAACAGATGCAATAGAAAGAGCAGTGCTTCGTTCTTTGCATTCCTTGTCATCATATCCATCTCCAATCTGGAGGGCTAGCAGGGCTAATTATCTGCTGTTTTCATTAGAGCTGGCATGAAGCTAGCAGAGGAATGGAAAAAAAATTAACTTTCTGGTTTGCTTTCTTGATTTGTATCGCCCCACCCCCTGCAATATTCTCCCCTAATTTTTCCCTGAGACACTGACATTTTCTTGTTGGTTCTAATCTTCATTGAGCTCTCACATAATTCTTGAGATTATCAAATGTTTGGTTATATTCAGTCTTAATTATGCAAATATAGGATTGCATGGAAATGGAATATGACTCTCTGGCACTTGTAGGGTTTTCCTGCAAAAGAGTGTCTGTAAGTTTTAGACTGCTAGTTGACAGTCTGGGTAGTGAAATACATCATATCCTGTTAGTAATTAATTGAATTTGCAAAATATATTTTGTAAGTATTATTTACATTGCATTTACAGCAATATTTGAAAAATTAAAATAATTTGGAAGTAAGAAAATTTAGGAACAAGTCTCTATTCAGTCTAGACTTTATTCCTGCAAATATATGATAAAATGGGTGTTTGAATTATTAATCACTTGGATTTTTCCCCTCTGATTTCTGCCTTAGTGCATGAGATGGTGAGGAAATGACCATATTTTTTCTCCTTTATCACTAGCCTTCAGTGTTCAATGCCCTTTGTTTGCTGTACATTCAGAGCCAAGCCTGTTCTGAGTAAACAATTATTAATTTCTGTGTGGGCTCTGCTGCTGATAATAAATTTCTTGTGTACTTCACAAGTGTTATTTAAGTTACTGTCTCATGACCTTTGGGAGGTTGAGGTATGTGACTGCTGCTTCAAAGGTTGAGTATTAGGCAGTTAAGATTATATATCTGTGTATGTATGTACATATATCCAGGCAATCTTCATGGCTGCTCTGAATGCAGCTAGAGTTCATTAGAGAGTTCATGTTGGTTGTGGAGGCAGCTCACTGAGGGTCTGAGGGAGCTGCCATGCTTGCTCAGTACCCTGCAGCCTCAGCTTTATGGACCTTGATGTGGGAAAGGTCTGTGCAAGTGTTTGTTAAATGCCCTGTACATCCCTACCCCCATCAGAACCAAGGCTTAAGTGGACAGAAGTGAGTAGGTATAAATACCATCCTGAGTGCAAAAACTTAGATTGCTTTATGTCAGAAGTTTGCAGTGTGGACTAAGGCACAGGGCTATTGGAGTGGTGGAACATGGAGGCAAAGAGAGAAAATAACAACAACAACAAACCACCCAAGGGAAAAGACAAAGGAAAAAATGCAGATGCACAGATGGCCATGCACAGCCAGGCCCTTGGAGCAGTCCCCTGAGAGAGGTCCCCCCTGTGGAGAGTTTGTTGTCTAGAAGGATCGGACCTGTGATCAGGGAGACTATCTCTAGCTCTTTGATTTTTCTGGTGTTGAAGGAAGCAGGATATTGCACATTCCTGTGCTGTATCTGGTCTGCATCAAAGACACCTGACCCTCACCCACACATCTTCCTTTTGAAGGGGCAGTTTTCAGACTCTTGGTATTGTTTTAGCTGGTTTGACAGAAATGCTTAGGTTTGAAAGACTAACATGTTTAGTCATGCTCACACCAACCTTAGATATACACAGGAAATATTCAGCACTCCTCACAATTGTATTTTGATGGACTCAAGTAGCATTCAAAATAATTTTAGGGTGCAGTTGCACTTACAGTGCTTTCTAGACTTTTTCTTCCCCTACTCCCCACCCCCATCAAATTCACTCATAGAGAAACATGCTTACCTGGCAAAGCTAGAGCCTCTAGAGAGACAGCACAGATCTTATGCCACTCCTGATAATGGAAAAAGACTGTTTCTTGCTGCTGGTGTGAATAGTCACCAGAGGTGGGAAATGTGCACAATTTGAGGTTACTGAATTACTGGACTTGTCACTCAGGGTTCAGCAGCAGACTTTCCTCTGGTGGTGCCCAGCTCTGTCTAATTTCTCCCAGCTTCATAATTTCCTAGCCCAAGCCCTTTTGCTCCTTCCCTGCTCTGTCTCTGCTTTTCATTCAGGATAATGAGAGGTGAATCCATGCCAACGATTTCATTTGGATCAGGAAAGAACTTTTCAGGTCACTCTCCCATGAATCTCCTATTACTGTGGTTTCTTTGCACTACAGATATGTTTGGAGTATACAAATTAGATTTCTTCTGGAGGACAATGAAATGGCACATGTGCTCCAAGCACCTACTATACCAGTGTGCATTCAGTCAACAGGACTAGGCCAGAGATAATACAAAGATTTATCTCCTTCCTATGCAGAAGACCTTCCTTCTTTTTCTGTTCTGCCACACTATTTGCTAGCTCCTCGTCCTGTTCTCCTTATTACAGTACATTTTGTAGTTCCTATCTTCTGGCATTATTATCTTCATGCCTTCCCTCAAAATTAGAACTTCCACCATTGTGTTCATATTGATTACAAAGCACAAACCATTGATTCAGTATTAATATATCAGTGGAGTTTGCATCCTGTGAACCTAATACAAAGAAGGACTAGGGTTTGGACTACTGTTAATTGCATATCCAGGCTGACTGAATAAAATAAAAACTCAGTAAAATGACTTTTCTAGTAATGTAAACATGGAAATCTGACTATAAATACATGTAATTTTGATTTTGATATATAGTACCTGCAATTGATGATGCAAGAATTTTCTAAATTGTGAAAAAAGCTTTTAGAAGGGCAACTGATTGGTCCATATGAGTCTGGAGATGTAAAGAATTTTTGCTTATGAAATTAATTGAAAAAAACCCCCACTCTTCTGTACCTTGTTCAAATACACTTGCATGCTTTAATTTTCACTTCCTTTCTCAGTTTGCATTCTTTTACCCATATTATTTCCTGTTCCTTTTTTTCTCTCTGTCCCTGCAAAGCAGCCTGTTGTTGTGCTGTCCTTGGATACCTTATATGTTCAGACTGATATGTTTTATTATGATATTCTTTTGAGATTTCAATTGTAACAGAGCATGAATATCAACTTTAAAGCTGTGTCAAGCAAGCAATCTGGTTTCCCATTACCTGATAGATAGGCAGTTTTACTTTTCTAAACCACGCCAGCTTTGGCAGTCTTAGGAATCCCTTGTAATGCGGAGAAATATAAGTTCTGAAAGGCACACCCAGGCACATTTGCTCCAATGTGTACTGTATATAAGGTATGTGTACCCTGTAGATTGTAGTTTTTAGTGAGAGTTATCTCTTAGCAGAAAGCACCTTTGGTTTATTTACTGGTAAGGTTTGAAAATGACATTGTTTCACTGCAGAAAATATCGGTGTAGTTGTATCTGACTGAGAAATTGAGCCTTTTTCTCTAAAAAACTATTTTCCCATGTTTATTTCTAGAGATTAATTACTGTTTTAAGAGGAAGGATACCACGTTCAAGCTTCAAAAGGGTCAAAAAGAGAAAGTGAGATTCATATCATCTTATCTTTGGGCTTTTGGGTTATTTGGGCTTTTAGGGTTTGATCCATCTGTAAAATAAATCTTAATGATTTTTATAGTCTCAGGTGAGCATATGAAAGCTTGCATCTCTGTTGTTATGAGGTCAAATTTCTTCTTCTGATTTGAACTATCAATAGAAGTTAAAAAGATGGAGAGATGTTAGTTTTAAAATGTGAGTAAAGATCAGATTCCCATTTATTGGAATGTTGTATTCAGCGATAGCAAAAATTTCAGAAATACCTATATTCTAAACTAGGCTTCTTTGATCTACTCAGGTGAAACCTGAGGATTTCAGGTTCCGTTTGTTCAAGGCTGTAGACAAAATCCAGAGATACAATGCCTTTTTTAACAAGAGTGAAAATTCAACTTGTGAGACCTCAAAGATTCTTAAGACTGAAATTTATAAATATAATCTAAGACACTACATTTCTGTGGATTCTGTCCCACTCCACAATGTAATGTACCCTCATACAAATTAGATAGTTCCAACAAAATCAATAAAACTACCGGATGTCATTATTTATTTCCTATATTCCATTCCTTATGTTTGGGTGCATCTCAGCTATATTTGACTAATTTTTTAGCACCAAAGAATGTTGAAGAGGATTTCTTCTGCTTAGACTAAGAAGGAGAAGAAGGAAAGTTCAATCAGAATTTCAATGACCTCTATTTTCCATTCATACCTGTGGTTATTCACTGATTTGAAGTTTGTTGATTTTGTGCCGAAAGAGAAAACTCAAGTAGAGAGATTAAATAATAATCTGATCCTGATTCAAGCAGTTTGATTCAGTTATAGTATCTCTGTCTATGTATGGCAGTATGAATGACAATAATAAATATTTTCTCATTTAATTTGCAAAAAAATTTCAATTCTCAGACTATTTATTTTTTCTACTAATATTGTATTGAGTAAAAAAAAGTGTTAAATTTGTTTAATAAACAATTTTTTTTATGTCATAAGCAATAAACAAAGGAAATATTTTAAAATGCTTTTTTTCTTGGTTTCCTCAGCCTTGAGATTCAGTAACTTTGATTATATGATTTCTTCCTACACTACAGCATCATCTTCATTAAAATTTGAAGCTCAAGCAGTGCAAAATATTGATTTTTTTTTTTCTTGTGGGTAGTATACTTCATTTCAATTCAGCTTTAGGGAATTAAATATGGATTTGAAAGAGCTGTCCAGCTGCTCATACCATTTGGCAGAAGCTGTCTGGACTGTGAAAGTGAGGGATAAATGCGGACATCTTGAGACGTTCTAACCTCTTGTTGACTAGACAACTCCATCCATTATAAATCCCCTGGGCCAGATCCTCACTAAGGTAAATTGGCACTGTTTCCTTAGGCTCATTGCTTCTGTGCTGATTTACACCAGCTGGGCCTTAGATTATATTCTCATTAAGTGGACAAAAGTAACCAAAGCATGCCTGCTGGATTCAGAATTGAAATACATTTCTGTAAGTACTGTCTTGCTTTAGCAGCACCGCTAATGTAATGGAGAGCCCTGATACCCTCTGTAGACACACTCTCACAGGAGAGAGTGAATTAGGGTAATACAGCCACAGCTGTGAACTGTTGTCCATTTGAAGGAGAGGGAACTAGCTGTGCCAAATGAAGCAGAGGAACTATGAGCCATACCAGCTGATCCTGGACCTGCTGTACAGCAGCCCCAATGCCCACACTCTTCTGCTACATACTCTTTCCTGATAATACCCTGGATCTCTTACAAGCAGATTCAGATTTTTCACAGAGCAGTTCCTTTTTTTCCCACATGTCCATTGCAGAAGCTGTGGAAAGGTTTTTGCAAGACAGAACGGTGCTTTCCAGGGTGTTACACTGCATGTGAAGTTTTTGTGTACCTCTCCCTTATCTCCCCCAAAACCAACAGAAGCCAGAAGCACTGAACAAAGTGCTATAAATATGGTCTGAGGAGTTCAGCATGTATAACTTGGATAACATTTCCTCTGGAAGGGAGAAGGGGACATTTTGGATACCTGTGACAAGTATAATACAGGGCTTTTTCATAAAGGATCTCAGATTTACTGTTCTATTAGTGGAGTGTGAAATAAATAGGTTGATTCCTAATCCATATTAAACAATATTAAGTTCCTAGACACAGTCCTGATACCACCAAGGCAGGCTGTCAACTGGATGCAATCTATCCGGAAGAGTTAGAAAGGTGGATGCTTCTGAAAAGTTTAAAATAAGCTCATTGTCTTCAAAAGCCTTGCTCCTTCTGTGTCCTATACATGGTGCATGTGGAGAGGAATGTGCAGTCTTGACTAGGTTAAAGCCCTGACACCCTCTTCAACTAGGAAATCTTGCTTTTTCTGAGCCTGCAAATTTGGCAAAAAAGGTGGAATCAAATGGTATTATGTTGCTAACACATGTTGCATTTAGCTTGGGTAATGACAGCATAATTGATGTACATATATGCAAGATCCTATTTAACAATAACCTAAAATGAATGAATGCTTTCTCAAGAAAATGCAAAGAAATGTTTCACAAATTGTACAAAAACCTATTAATTAGGAGTTTAAAAGATTTTCATTGCCGGGGGAAAAAATTACACAGTGTTTATTAATGCTGCCTGATTTTACTGGCTGATCGCTCAAAACACTACCAGCATGATATGCTTTTTATTTGATGAGTGGCCATTTTGAGCTTCTCTTTGCTGACTGTATTGAGCTTGGTTTCAAATCTGTCTTAATCCTGCAATGAACCTTTAATAAAGCTGGATTGACTTTAAATCGGTACTTTGAAACATTAATTAAAATAAAACAGGAGAAACTAAAAGATCAAGTGATCCATTGTGGTGGTGGTGGTTTTTACATCAAAGCTCTCTTCTCCACCCCTCTCGAGAAGAAAGCAAGCCTTTGAAGGCTGCAGCTGTATGACTTCCAACATGGTTTTTAAACTGGCCTTAGGTTTTAATTACTTTTGCTGTTTTAGGTTGGCATTTTCTATATTTTTGAAGAGCTGTTTGGGACACTTCTCTTTACTCTTCCCTTCAGAAAAGCAGAGGATAAAACAGGCAAAATTGCTGTGAAAAGTTGACAGGGCATGGCAAGTCCACTCAGCCCAATCTGTTCTCTCTTCCAGGGAACTCAGTTTCCTGCAAAGACTGGAAATGACCCTGGAAAATTCTGTTTTCTGAGCCAAGTTGTAATAGCAAGCATATCCAGTGCTGCACCTCTGGCATTTTTTTTTCCAAGTGACCCTCCAGCAGTGCCTTTGTTTTCTTTTCTACTACTAGCTAGCAGTGTGTTCTGCAGACAGTGCAGCCTTTATAGTAACAGTACTGTACTCCCTGTTGTTCTGCTCCACTGTGCCTTGAGTTTGCAGAAGGACTCACTGATAGCAGAAAGAAATGAGACTTGAAGAGAAATGTTAGCCTTTCTGAGGGCTGATATTTACCTGTTATGGTTATACTTCGGGAACTAGTTCAGGGACACCTGATCCTTGCTGTCAAGGCTGCTATTTCATAAGTGAATGATCTCATCAGTTTTTCTCAAAACAATCGATCTTTAGTCTTGTATTGTTTATCAATTCCTGCACTCCCTTAATATGTGTCAAGTGACTGCAGGAGGTTTCCTGTAATAATTTAAAAAAAAACAAAAACAATTAAATGTGTGAAAAACCTATCAGCTGTATTAGAGGGAAACCTAATAATCAGTGTCTTAAGTCTTGCCTCAAGTGTCTTTCATCTGCTTGAACTGAAGACTTCAGTATATGCGATAGTATTACTGAAAGGGAAGTAGAAGAAGAGGGGTTGTGTAATTTTCTCCAGCCTCAGTTAGGTAGGAAATCCCAGATCTGTGTTCTAAGGCTGTCACCAGGAAGGTAAGGTAAAGCTGATACAAAATGTGTGACTACAGGCACAGGTAGGGGGGGTCCTCTGAGGAGGAGAGTGAGAGATATTAAACTTACAGCTGTTGTATTTGTGTTGCTGAGCTGTGTAACCTGAAGCACTGCAGGAGTTCACTCACTCTCCATCTCCCTCCTCCCAGGGACCAGAGGCCCAGCCTTCAGGAAACCTAGAAGGACAAACTCTCAAGGCCTCTAGTGATTTCTCAGTGTTAATACAATATCATATACCACTGAAGCTAGAAGCAATCATATCAAAACAAGTACCGTTGTAAAGTAGGCATGGATGTGGCCTGTGTTGGAACACATGCAAAATAATATTGCTTTTAGCCAACTTTACGCACTGAAGTAATGGTTTAAGAGGAACTGTCAAATGCATCCATCTGGGATGGTCATTTTATACTGGGGAGAATCTGGGGGTGGATAGGAAGTGAGAAATGCTTTAACATAAAGGCAGACATTGCTGTCACTGGAGTGGATAGGAGTTCTATTGTTTTTTTTCTATAAGAGTGAATATTCTGGGTTTGTCCTCTATTATATCTCCGGTCTGGAGCTTCCAGGGGAGGAGGAAGAGGAAAAGGGTTAGACAATAAAATATACATCTATTCATTTTCTTGGTGTAAGTGCAATGCTTTTTCCACTGTATTGCTTTGCACTGGGCTGAGTAGGAGGGACGGAGGTGTCAAAAATAATTATGGAAAAAAGGAAGCAAAAAATTAAAAAAACCTTAAATGTTGAGAGCAGCTGCAAGCTTAAAAATGTGAGTTCAAAGTGAATTACTTCTTATATAGCAATGTGTTAGCTTCTCTAGTGGGCAAACTGCTCCTCTTGATACAGTCACACAGCATTAGTCATATATGCTCTTGCCAAGCACCAATCTGTTAGGTTTCCTGTTACAGCAGCTAATTGCTTTTTGAGCTAATGCATACAAATATAGTTACTTAGTTAATCTCTCTCTCTCTGCCCCCTCTAACATGTTTGAACTGTCACCAGCATTATGAAAACTTCCTGAAAATATTTCTGACTTAAGTCTTACAAGTCAAAAAGGGATGATAAGAGGATAGGAGTGTAGCAGCAGAGGGGACGAATGATGCAAAACGGGATTAAACCCTCTCCACCACCACTTTCTCAGCAGATCAGTGTAAAATAACTGACCCAAAAGGAATTTAGCAGATTTATACCCATGGGAGATGTGATTCATTGCCTCGTTTCAGTTTGCTGTATGGCATGATTTTAACTTATTTAGAAGACGTTTTTTAAAAATGCTGTCACAATCCCAGAATCTGTGACAACGAAAGTTATCTGTGACCTGATGAAGGAAAAAACCAAAACCAACCCAACAATCAACCAAACTCACATTCTTTTAATTAAAAAAAAGTAAAAATCACCTTTTATTTTATTTTTGTTTATTTTTTTATACTCTGCATTGAAAAAACATGGATACAGTGATTTCAGCAAATTAGACATAAATCTCCTCTTAATTATTATTATAGGAAGGTAGGTGGTGAATGATGGGCAGAGAATATGTGGGAAGGAAAAGTTACTTCAAGAACAAAAGTTAGAGAAAAATTAATGGAAGAAACATTAAGAACAAAAATGACAAATTAAGTACAGCACATATAGAGAGTTCTGTGAGATCTTGCAGTTTTGTTTGGGTGTTTTTTGTTTGAAATTTATGCTTTTACATCTCTTGAGAACTGCTTGCTTTAATGGTGAATGCACTATTTTTTACTGGGCATACTCAAAAATCATCTTTTTGACACAGTATTTGACATCTTATTTTTAGTAATACTTACTTCCAACTTTGTATTTGTGAGTAAAAATCCAGCTGGACGTTGGAGCTATATTGCCCTTGTTAGTGCAGATACTCTGAATTACTCACTCAAATGGATATTTTCTTTCCTGAAAAGTCTTGCAACCTAAGGATGAGCCAATATTGTTGTCAGTGTAGACAACAAAGAAACTTAAAAGTTAAGTACTGCTTTCAATGTATTCATGATGCTCAACACAGTTTATGATTCTTATCTGAGAATAAACATTTGAGCTACTCAGTACCATTTGAGATTTATAGTGTGGCTACTTCTCTGCTTGCAGCTTCTGATTTGAGTACCTTGAAGCTGTCTCTGAAATGTCTTCCTGGACAGCAGGAACTGGGGTATAAACATTTTCTGAGTGAGAACTCATAGTCTCAGTTGCTCAAAATTGCCTCTAGGTTGAACAGCAGATGGTTCAACCACCCATGCTGGTTTATTACCAGGTTTCTTTAAAACATAGGCATGTTCTAGGACTCAGTGAAATGGTCAAATCTGGAAGAGTGACTTATTCTTTGTGACTTTGCTTGTTCCTAGCAGAGCTATTCATTAGGAACAAAACATGACATTGAACAAATGCCTTTGGCTGGTCCTTAGCACGTGGGGCATCAGTGTGGGTCATGGTGAAGAAAAACTAGATATAAAGAAGAAATTTTTTACAAAGTAGGGTGTGAAACACTAGAACAGGTTGCTCAGCAAGGTGGTAGATGCTTCATCACTGAAAACACTTGTGTCATGTTGGACAGGGCTCTGAGCAACCTGATCTAGTGGAAGGTGTTCCTGCTCATTGCAGGGGGGTTGGACTGGGTGATCTTTGTAGGTCCCTTCTAACCCAAAGTACTCTATGATTCTGTGGGTACAAGGGTTCTGTTGGAGCACTTCATAATCAATTGTAATTTCACTAATCATGATAAAGTCTGTTGCTTCTGCATGCTGAAGGCAGGTTTTCTTAACAGCTGGACTGACAGTGATAGCCCCTTTGTAAGAACCATTATCACTGAAAACACAGCCAAACAAGTGGAGAAGGTGGTTTAGTCTGATCTAAATCTGAGCAGGTGGGAGGTTGGAGCTTTGGACATCCAGTGGCCAAAATAAACAGGCTAGCCTCTATGTTCACTTGCTCTTCATCCATGAACAAGTTATCTTCTTAAAAGTCTGTATAGTCTGCTTCTAAAGAGGCTTCCTATTTTAAACCATTTGAAATAGGAAATGAAGGCTTTAGGATCTGAATTTTAACATTTATAAAGTACTTTGATGAACAAAATACACCTTAAATTACTACACAATAAATTTAGTCCTAGGCTTAAATACTGTCCATATGACTAAACAGAGATTTTTTATCCACTCACAATTATTTTGAGTACCATCTTTGCATTAATCCAGTCCCTTATTTTCAATGAGAATGGAAATGTTGTTTGATAAGAAAAGGTAAATTTATGAATGTTCAACACATAGTTTTCCACAAGTCCATGAAAAGGAAGTTGACAAAACTAAAATACAATTTATGTCCTCAGCATAGCTTAACAAACTTTGAATCACAGAATCAGAGAATATTCTGAGTTGGAAGGGATCCACAGGATCATCGAGTCCAACTCTTTAAGGAACGGCCCATATGGGGATCAAACCCACAACCTTGATGTTATTAGTACCATGGTAAACTGTTTGTATCATTGACTTGTAGAAAGTGAAAGAACAGTTTTCTTGTTTTCCCTTTTTTTATTTGAAAAATTAATGTTGTTTTAGAACCCAGGTCAGTTTAATATATTCCAGGAAGTTTAGATGGAAACAAAATAACATGGACCAGTTACTACTACCATAATTTTCATAACCTCCCAAAATCTGTCATCAAGTTGAGCAGCTCAAGTCATTAGCGAGCTAACACTTTTTCCATACCCCTCCCATCCACTCACCTAGTTAGTGTCTCTGTTCAGTGAGAAGAACGTGTAGTGAAAGAAAGAAGACAAGGAGATTAAAGCTGGTCCAATTATCAGTTACCTGAATGGATGGATCTTTTGGATTAGTCCCATGGTGCATATAGTCAAATTTATCACAGCATTTTTCTCCCATGTATTTGAAAATCTCTATGACCAAAATACTTATTACTGATCAACTCTGTAAAAGCCAGACATGCTGTATGGAGAGCTCTGAAAGCAGAGTCACTGGAGTGCAATAGGCAGGAGGGAGTGCAGAACTGTGCCCAGACAGATAAGCACAAATATCTTGGGTTTCCATCAAGAGCCATCTCTGCAAAATTCTTAAGTCAGTCTGATCTGTGCATCATATAAAACCAGTGGAGTAGGTTTGAAAGAAGAAAAAAAAAGAAGGAAAAAGAAGGGAAAAAAAAAGACAAAGAAAAAAAAAGGATTTTTTTATTTTCTTTGATTCAGTACCCGTGAGCTTGTACTGTTTTACCCCAGTTCTTCACTCTGTGATCAGGGTCTGAGTATTAAGTTCTTGATCTGAGAATGTCACTATATTTGGCTCTAAATTTGACTACAAGCCATCTTAAAGTGAAACTTCCTAATGTTGTCTGGCCACGTGTGGGTGAAACTCAGCAAACAGCTAATCTGTGGAAGCTACATTGAACCCAAAGGGTAAAGCTTAATAGTATTATTCATTTTCCCTTGAGACTTTGTAGCAAACCTGACCTGTTTTTTACATTCCTACCTTACTCTGCTTTATACCTGGCCTTCTAGATGTTTCTACTGTCTCCATCTCTCATAAGTCTCAAAAATTAAGGCCTATGTTCATCTCCCCTAGAAAATGCTCCTGCCTCCTTTGCCTGTTAACTTCAAGAATCTTTGCAATGTTCTGTAAAACAAAAGGCAGCAAATGAAAATAGTGTGTTTCTTGGTTTTGTTTGTTCGTTCTAGCAAACATTTTTCAAATACGTGGCACCAAGTTAGCAGAGTAGCTTTCAAACCGTAACAATGCAGCCTCAGAAACACTTGATGGCAAAGAGAACCAGCTGTCTTAAATAATGTAGATTTTTGTACATCTTGAAGCATTTAATGCAAGTGAATGAGCTGTCAGAAATATGCCTCAGAAATACTTAGCTTTAGTTAAAATCCTTGCCTTCTAATTCTAGTCCTATTTACTTAACAAGAATCTCTTTCTTCCCAGCTGCTGTGAATGCTGTGAATGCTGTTACTTACCGTGATGCTCCAGAGTGTGAATATCCATCAATTACACAGCATTAGTCAGCCCCTGAGTGGGCACATTGCAGATGATGAAAGCAAACAGGGAAGAACTCGAACCAGGGTACCTCCATTCCCTGGCATTACTCTTTACATGAAGCAGGTAAGACGGGGCTATAATTCTGTACTAGGTTAGTGTCCACGGAAGAGGAATATCAGGCCTTCTCCTGTGCCTCTTTTTCTCATTTCATGTGCAAAATCAAGAGCCCTCTCCTGCTGCCTACATTTGTTTACTAACCACTGATTTTTCTAGATCTTTCCAGAAACTGGAATTACCTCTCAACTGTAATCCACTGTCTATCACATTAACAAGTAAGTCTGAAGAAACTAGGGCTTTGATTACCCATGAAGTCTGTGGGTTTTATCTCTCCTCCGTGCAATCCTTAAACCTGTGGCTTTTTACTTTCTGTAATTTTTTTGCCTTTTTTTTTTTTTTCTCCCCTGCAAAATGGACACCCTAATGAACAGTTACATGAGATCACATGTAGGCAAGGGACATGTGAACCAGCTAACCCAAGGCAAACAAAGCTGTCCTGATTTTTGACAGGCAGCAAAGCTATCATGTGACTTGAGTACAGCTCGGGGCTGTCCCAAAGTACCCTTGGATGAGTCAGGGCTATGTTTCTTGCTTGATCAAATGTCTTTCTTTCAGCATGCAGAGTGCTTCTCTCACAGGCTTTCAAATACACAGTTTGCTGCTTTCTCAGGAGCTACCATGGTACCTTTTTTTCTGGTCCAAGTCAACACCTGCAGCATTGCCTCTTTGATCACGTAAGCATAGCTTCAGCTAAGAATACCAATGACTGTTGGAACAGGACTTCTGCAACTTTCAAGCAGAAAGATTGAACCCAGTAGAGCAGCAGCCAGAAACAACACAACTGATGTATTTAGAGGGTTTTTGGTAGCAGTCTCTTGATCATTTTTTTTTTTCCTGAAAGCACTTGAAAGAGGAAGGCTGCTTTTGACTCTATACTCAGGCAGTGAGCTGCAAGGTCTGTCACAGCAGGCCAGTAAGAGGACCATCCCCTTTCACCAGAGAGGAAAACTGCTGCAAAGGAAATAAAAATATTTGCCCAAAGTCACATAAGAGAGAACTTGAGCATTAATCATGAGATTGGTATTTCTCTTAGTATATTGTCTTGGGCAGAGCAGAAGTTTGAGATCTTTCCAGGTGACCTAGGGAATTTTCCAGGCTATTGCAGGTAAGTGCTTGAAGAAGGTCTTAAAGTGGTAGCAGATCATTTTGTATCAATGATGTTCTGCTTGAAAAAAAAACCCCAAAAACCAAAACCCAGGAACTTGAATCACTGGGGCCAGAGCAAAGAGCTTGCAGCAGTAGTTCTGAGAGGTCCAAATAGTCCATTCATTTCAGCAAGATAACTCAATTGGCTAGTAATAGTAATGACTTGTTAGCAGTTTCATTCCTAATGAAAAGCCTGGCTTTACAGATAGCTTTGCTGGATAACTTTCCCAATAAAACCGTACTAATGGAATCACAGTTATACTAGCAGAAAAGTGCTAGGGCTAGCATAGTTTACAGTGGTTCAATGTGTGAAATGAGCTATACTGACAAAAGAACTTTGGGACAATATAACTGCTTCTATGGTATCCAGCAGATTTGTGGCAATGGATTAAAACTAGATGGCTGAAGGGGTTATGGCCCACAACTTGATTTAGGCCTATTTCACTGCCTAGCAGCGTCTGTCAGGAAGGTGCAGGACACCTGGGTCATCTAGTTTTAATCTGTTGCCACAGATGTGTCAGAACACAAACCCAGGTCTTTAGCCAGCATCACAATAATTTTTACAACTCAGATGCACACCCTTGGATTTAACCAGTATAATTGATACAGCTGAAATATTTTACATGGTTTTATGTAGGGATGTGGCCATAAGTTTTCATAATATACAGGCATATGGACATGTAAGTGACATGTTTGCTTGATGTCAGAAGTGATATTACTTTTTCCTGATAAAGAAACCGCTGAATCAAGAAACCCAGCAGAGCTACTGAATACATTTGAGCTGCACTCTGGGGCTTTATCAACACAGTTGTAATCTGAACATTTGTGTAGTACACTGCATGTAGCATCTTGAGTAAGCAAATAACACAGCCTCTGCCTGTACTGTATATAGAAGGACTTGCACTTACATTGCCATTTAAATCCCACTTAGATATTCTGATTATTTACCTGACATTGAACAGATATGCCTGAAATTTGAGTTAAAGTGCAGAGGGAAAACTTAGGAACAAAGCTGTCTATCAAGGGTTGGTGAAAGCAGTTAAACACAGCATTTCTGAATTTGGCCTTTCAGGGTGAATGTTTGGAGTTTTACATCTATAGAGCTGGACAAAATCTACCTTCACATGCTCTGTACTGAGTTTGCCCTCCAAGTTTGCCCTCTGTTTTCTAAAGAAAGCAGAGAAAAGCTTTTGGTGCATGCCTGTACTTTATGGCTGAAGTTTAAAATTTTTAACCCTGGTTCCCTGTGTGCCCTTTTGCCTGTATGTTATATACCAACCTGAGTCTGTTTTCCCTCCTCTGAATCCCAGCATGGATTGAATCTAAATAACCTCTCCTTGCATCCTATTAAGTGTTTCTCTCTGCAAGTCCAGAAGTAATGCACAAATACCTTATCCTTAGACTGGAACTGAAGGACCTCTGCCTTTTTCCAAGTTTCTGCCTGCACAGTTCCAGAGGGACTATTTAGAAATAAGGGCCAATACACTCCAATAATGAACAATTCTGTCACTCTGAGTAAAAGCCCAAGGCTATATCACCAGGATATCATCCTGTTTTTCCACAGAGTTGTAAACAACAGTCCTGGGCACATGAGTCACCTCATTCAGGGCTTCAACTGTCAAAAGAAGCACTTGCATGTTACTCTTAGTTATTCACCTTCAGGGAGGTGTGTGTAACCTTCCTTCCTTTACGGTAAAATAATAGTTTTCCATAAGTTGGCTTCCAGTTTTACCTTCCATCAGAGCAGCATGTGCACAAAAGGAGACTGTGCTTTATCTGCTAATGCATAGGACTGGGATTTGAGAGCTATAGATTCCCAACCTGCTTTTTTCACAGGCTTGGTAGGTGACCAACTGTGTAATAGTAAACTGAACTCTCGTGGTTGTTGTCTGAGGAAGGGAAAATACTACAAATGGCCTTATGTTTCCTAAAATATGTCTTTGGACATTGATTATATGTGTTGCAGAGTGTTAAGCTGCTAGCTTTTGTCAAAATTGATAATAGAAAATGAATTATTTGCTCAGGCAGCCCTTGAATTAAAAATAGTTTTGTTTACAAATAGTAAGATTTTAAGGCCAACCACTGTATTTTGTACGGGTTTCACTGAACACTGACATTCTGACGTTTTATTTAAGGCTTTGTTTGTTGGTTTTTTCTTTTTTTTTTTTTTTTTTTTTTTTGTAAAGCGGCAGTCATGCATGAATTACAAAATACTTTCTGAAACTGAAGATACAGGGCTGTAGTGTGCAAATGTTTGAAGTGCATGACTTCCATTAGGAACTTTGTTTCGTGAGGTGAAATCCTAACTGTGTTAAAATCAGGAGGGCTTTTGCCATTTGTTCCAGCAGGCTATTAAATTTTCAGCTGAGAATAGTTTATCAGATTAGGTGGAAACTTCTCAGCTTCTTTGTGGTTTTAGAATTATGTCCTGGCAGAGCTAGAGTAGATGGAGCATAGATTTTAACTATGAGTTTGAAAATGCTTTGCTAATTCCCCTAGCAGTTGTTGTGCACAAACTAGTGATTATTCTCATTTTAGGGATAACAAAATTGAATAAAATGACCCACTTGTCCAAAATTGCTCAGAAAGAGTCACAAAATTGAGGGACAAAACTCTGACTAGTTGCAAATTCTGTCAACCACAGTTTTTCTTGACTCAAGACCTGAAAGAAAGGGCTAATACCTTTTAGTGCCAGGCAGGCTGGTATCTGCCTGTAACCCTCAGAAGATATGAATGGCACATTGAAGCATGGTGTACATTTCTCTCTAGTGCTGATTTCCTAGTTTGTATTACCCCTTTTTGTTCTGCCTTGACTCTATTTATTGTTTCTCTGATGCCTCTACTACTTTTAGAGGTCTTTTATGGATTTAGAGAGAACTGAAAAGTCTATAGCAACTTGCTTGGTAGTAGGCACAAGTGATAGATTTGAAAAGCAGAAAGGTTAGACAACTAAATTGTTGTATATATATAAGTAAAAGCTATGAGCAATAGAGGGTTGTTTGCCCTCTGCCCTTGGAATTGGGATGGAGGTAACTGTAAATCAAAACAATAGAAATCAAAGGTTAAACTGTATAGAAAATACATTGTTTCAAATCCATTTTAGCAGAAAGACCAAAAAGCTTTTTTCATCAATTAGACTTTGTTTTTTTTAAGCCTCTCTGAAGTATCCATTTACACTCCAGCCTCCTAATGCATAATGCACAAGTCTTAGGAGGTCACAGCTGGGTGGGGAAACTGTGTTTTCATATGTTGCTTTGAGAGAGTTTGTAGCTTGTGCTATATCTGACTCTTGTAGGAAGAGTAGGTATTTAGAAAGCCTCCAGAGCCAAGGCTTTGAAGCTCAAAGCACTGCTGAGATCTCCCAGCTTTCAGAATAGAATGATGCCTTGAAAACTGCTGTCTTTGGATTTTTTGTTGGAATGTTACATGAGGCCATTTGAAACAGCTTTGTGAAAAGCAGAATCTTAAACAAAGCTTCTTCAGTTAGGATCTATTGTCTGCAAGGCTCATCAGTATTGAAACACTTTTTTTTCATTGGTCTGTAGCAAAATCTCCTGCTCATGGTACTGTCTGTGGCTTTAGGAAGTGGTGCCGGAACTGCAGTTCCTGTAAAGAGAGATAACTCAGTCTCTGAGTGTAGCATTAGGAGGTCTATAATGGAAATGTGTTCCTTACAGTAAGTTTACATTTTTTCCCTCTTGGCAAATTGTAGGTTTCAGAGCCAAAAAGGGAGGAGAGAGAATTGCAAACCTATAACTCAGGGTAAATTAAAGCAGATCCATATGGTTAATCTGTCAGCTATTGCTTTCCTCATCCATCTGGCAATAATCAATACGAGGCATAACATAAATAACCCACAGTGTATTTTGTGTGTATGCACGTGTGCATGTGCACATGTGTGTGTTCTGTACTTCCCTTCCATTTTGAAATCACATCTGTACTTCGTTAGGGAGTTGCTTGGATGAGATTGTTACCAGAATTCCACACTTGCAGCATCACTCTGCTCCATAGTGATAAATATTTAATGTGTTTGGCTGTGACAATGCAGAATAATAGGCTCTGCCAGAAATGCAGTTGAATCACTCAAGCCTATAGAGGCCATCACATTCAGGCGAGCATGCGCCTGCGCACGCACACACACACACACACAAACAAACAGGATCACCTTCTGTCTGTCATTCAGTCACTGGATTTAATGTTTATTATCGTGGAGAACACTCTTATCCTATTTAAGCCTGTCTAGATGGCTCTAGAATTTCAGACAAATACCCAACTGAGAAAATGTAATCCAATAGTACTTTGTTTCAGGGAGCCGTTGAATGGGGATGTAGCAGACCAGTTCTGTTTTAGCTATTAACTTTTTCCTGTTCATCATGCTGATTGCCTTTTCCCTCTTCAGTAGCTATTCTTGTTCCCTTACATGCTCTTGCTGCAGTGACAGAGCTCTCTGGTTTAGAAAGGCAATTAAGTAAAGCAATATCCTCTGAACTTAAGATGTGCAGCAACAGGGATCATGGTACATTTAACTTTAATCACTTCATCAACTTAAGAAAGGACTACTAGAAATTGTAGAGAAGGTGTAATATTCCTTTTGAATCTCTGTCATGGAATTGTTCCAGACATTTGAGTTACTACATAACTGCATCTATAAATAATAAATTTTTGAAGGCAGCATACTAGGAATAGCTGAGTTGTGTGGTGATGAATTTATGGTGAACTAAACAAATTGTCTTAGAGAGAATTGATAACTAAATTAAAATAACCTTTACCTCTCTCCTCCCCTCTCACCTGCATGCCATACTCCACGGAAAGAATCATTATTTCTGACAATAGAATGCACATTATGTCAGGTAGTTTCTTGACATAGAATAAACAAGTGTGTTGCTGTAAGACAATTGAATACATGTTGCAAAACATGATAGATTTGAAGGTCAATGGACCTAGCACTCAATATAGGAAACAATCTACCCAGCTTGATTTATCTGTTAATATTTACAGCTAGTCAATATTTTCTTTTATGAAGGAATATTTGTACTTAAAAATGTTGTTTAACTACATTAGTTTCACTTACAGAACAAAAATATTTAGCAAAAAATCATATGTTCTGATTCTGTGCTGAAATGCTAATTCACTTCATACCATGGTATGAATACTTTATTATGGGTTAAGATGCTTCCAGCTTTATACTATTATAATTAAAAAAAAAATAAATTAACTCATTTTTTTTTCTAATCAAACTGTTTGCTCTATTTTATAATAGAGCAAAAAATGCAATAAACATCAAAATACCAAACATTTAGTAGCTAAATTTTCTGCTTCAGTAAAATGCTTTTAGTGTCCACGTCACAGAAATTCACGAGCAATTATCCATTATTAGTAAGTTTTAAAACTATTTCTATGTCCTGCCCAAGTAAAACCTATTGCTATAACAATAAATATATGATTTAGTTATAAAATGGTAAACAGTCAAACCTTGACTACTCTCATCTTTCTAATCCAGATGGGGAAAGGTCTGCTCATGGGGATTACATTATCAAGTGACCAGAAGACTAAGCTTATTTTCCCCATGCTTTTGTTTTAAACTAAGAGCAGAATGTATATCAAGTTGGTACAGCCCTCTCCTGCCCGCCAGCTCCCAGTCATGCTCACGAACCCCAACAACAAAAAGACAACCCCCAAACCATACACTATCTTGTTTAGCTCTTTTCAGGCACTGGCTGAACACAAAGGAAACATAAATGTGGGAAAGGTGATGAGCAAAAAGACAAACTATGTTGTTGGACATTAAAAGTGATTGTCAGGAATAGTTGCACTTGGTTTTATGCTGTATTCTGTGGATTAACTCTCCACAGTGAGGCCTGAGGTGTACTTGGTAAAGCACCCTGGTTGTCACTGTTTTCTTCAGTGCAAAGAGGATGGATAAGATACAATAAAGCTGGAACAGGAGATGCATTCAATAGATACAGAAGAAAAGACAGTCGTTGTTGAGCTCTGAGCATGTAAGTGAGTGTACATAAATTAAATGCAGTATTGTAATTATTGATTTGTAATCTGAAATGGAAAAGAAATACATTTCCTTACTTTGATACATTAGTGACTACAGTGATAATGGATCTCAGTTTTTGTATAAAAGCTTATTTCTTAAAATAAACAATGAAATGGTTCCCTTCTTCCCCTCCTTCTAGCATACACAGAGAAAATAACATTTATCTTATTACTGGAAAAAAAATCTCAGTCAATAATTCATGGAAAACACCCATAGTTCAAATTCTGACCTTCCATTTTGGTAACAGATCTCCCTCTAACTCTCACAGGGCCAGAATGAAGTGTTTTATCTGGTGCACAGGATAAAAGCCTTCTGCCACGGAAAAACTGAACATCAGTATGTATTTTGGTCTGTTATTTGAGTTTTATATCAGAATTACATATAAGGCTTTATATTAATCAAATAGTGTTGTCTGTTGTTTAGGGTGGTTTTTTTGAAAGTAAAATTTAATACATGACCAGATGGGTCCTTTTTCTAATTTTTTGTCTACTAAAATGTGTTTAAAGTCGTGCTACTTTGAACTTGGTAGGAAGAATCCTATTAGCCTGCAGTACATGCTAATGTGGAGAGACACATCAAGAGTTAATGCACGCTTATATGGCTTATTGATCTGCACGGTTTGAGAAAGGAATCCCAGCTAACTAGAGCTTAACGAAGTTGTTTCTGTTCATCCCAGAAAGTGGCACATCCTGGAATTTTAAAATTCTTTCTGAGCTGCAGAAAAATACAAGGGATTTTTTTTTTTTAAATTACATATATATATATATGTATAATGATTTTTTTCATCGGGAGTGCGATCTGGTTTGGGGGCATCTCAGTCAGTGGAAAAGAGTGGTCTCACTCCTGGCAGGTGGAACTTTATGCCTCCCTGGTTGTTATAATGTCTGGGTCACAGAGCATTGGAAGGGCAAAATAGTGCATGGAGCTTGTAGACAAGGGTTTTTGTCATTTTAAACACTGTAAACATTAAATTAGTACTCCTTTGAATATCAAATATCATCACACCCTGAGGTACGTGTGATGGCACCTAAGATCAAGTATATTTTAAATCTAAAAATCTTTTCTAAATGTTGGCTACTTAACAGGATATGCCTTGGGAAGTTTTTTCCTTGCTATTGCAGGATTCTTGTAAACTTGTGCTCTACCTCATGCATAAAATACATGGAAAACCTCAAACAACGCAATCAGCCAGATAAGGATTTTCGAGGTAGTTTCTATATAACCAAATAATTATTTGTTAGTCAGTATCTAAACTAGTTGCAAAATATTCAGTCACTTCTGTTCATAGAAGAAATAAAGTGATTGTAGAACTGAAAGCCACTAGCCATTAAGTGTGTTAATTCTTTTCTGGTTTAAAGTGGTATTCCTTTGCTGAGGTCAGAGGATTTCAGCAACTTCTCTTAGCCCTTTAGCTATAAAATATTCACTTTGATTATGTAACATGATGAAGGGATCTTAGAAGTTTATGTCTATGGTGAAATAATTTTAAAAGACAAAGAAATATTCTGTGATATGCAAATATTGCTGTTATTCACCAGCACGTACCTTTATTAGGATAATCATTGCAGGTGATTTTCCTCCTCCTAGAGTAATATATTCCAGATGTGGGGTTACTTTAAATAAATGGCAGGTAAGAACTGATGTTAATTCCGTTAGTAAACACCTGTACTGTTATACGATTTAAAAACTATATATATGTATTGTATATAATCCAAACTTTATAAAAAGACATAGATAATTAAAAAATCAGAGGAAATACAACTGTGGCATGAGATTCTCATACTACCTGCATATTCCGTAGTGAACTGAATATTTACGTATAAAGGATTATCCATAATTGTTAAAAAGATGTATTATTTTCATTGTCCTGGGTTAGTAGAATACAAGGCATGGCATACAAGAAGTTCCTTCCACCTGAACACAAGGAAGAACTTCTTTACTGTGTGGGAGCATTGGAACAGATCACCCAGAGACGTGGAAACTCCCTCGCTGCAGATATTCAGAAACTATCTGGACACAATCCTGTGCCATGTGCTCTAGGAGGACCCTGCTTGAGCAGAGAGGTTGGACCAGGTTACCTGCTGTGGTCCCTTCCAACCTTACCCCTTCTGTGATTCTGTACGGCTACATTCTCTATTGAGCAGCGAGGGTGGGGTGTGTCAAATGAAAGGTGAGAGTTTTGATTTTTGCCTGCTGGTATCCCCTGGAGAGTCAAGATCCTGATGCCTGACAGTCTGTCAGTGTCTTGTAACGAGAGCTTTCACCAACAGATTCACAAGATTGGAGGGTACCTTGACTTCCCTTGTTAGGGGGAACTCGACAGAGCCAAGACCGCCCAGTGGGTCCTGCAACTGGTGTTATCCGCTGCCAGCAACTGTAAAGACTCACTTTACAGTTTACAAAATAACACTCTTTATGAATACAAATTGTGACAGATTAATAAGACTTGAGGGTTGTTGGTGATAGTGTCTACTGCAAGAATATGTCTTCATCTGCTAATATGTATATTAAGCAAGCACAAACACTAATATGAAGCAATCTACTAATATACTATGGGATAAGCACAAACAAAAGCTCTAGTTCTAAAAGTAGCATTTAACACGTGTAGAGTATATTTCTCATGAAAGGCATCCCTCTGCTAGGGCAGAAGACAGACTCAGTCTGTCAACTGATCCAGCAGTTTCAGTGGAGGTCTTCCACTTTCCCCCTATTCCCAACTTGCTTTTATACTATTTTCTTTATGTTTGAGTGGAGTTTGAGTAGCTCTAGCCATAAATACCTTTTATTTTTGATTGGTGTATTTAATGGGAGAGGGGTGGTGATTCTGGTTTGGTACCTGAGGGGGGAGTTCAACGTAATTGTTGGCTTTAGCAGCAGAACATCTAGATTCTCCCTTTTGAGACAGGCGCTGTATGATCTCAGTAGCACAATGTTCTCCCATTCTGCTGGGATTTTAATGGAGGGGGGCCACATAGTCTCCACTTTATTCCACACTCCATTCCGTTTCTCTGAGCAGATGTTTATTATTGTACTGGGGAGCATGTTGACCTCAGTTCATCTAGGGACTTGCAACTGCTTTTTACCTCAAAATTCTGAATCCCCTCTAGGTTTAATTGTATCTATCATCCCACAGGGTCTCAGGAAACACCTTGCAACAATACTCTGGGCTCCTACAGAGGGAATGGATCTCTGGGCCACTTTACCTCTCATGTGCATATGTGTACTTTTGGCACAATAACTGCACTACCAAATTAATCCATTCATTTGTTTTAGATATGTACAAGGTCTCTTTTCAATGAAAAAAAAGAAAAAGAGATATCCGTTAAGATTTAATTCCCTTGGAAATTCTTAAGCTGCACTGAAGTGCCATCCTGGATAATCTTTGTGCTAAGGGGCTAAAATTATGGAATTGTGGTATTACTGGTGATATTTGTATTTTTAGTGTGAAGAACTATATCACCACCAGTACCAGTCACATGATGATGCAGGACAGAAAATGGATTCCCTGAGATCAGCTTGCTTTGTCAGGCCAGAGACACAGACCTTTTAAACAGGTGTTACAACAAAATAAAATTTCCAAAAGTGGAAACTTTTGAACATGACTAGAAGTCATACTTTACTCAGCATCCTACTTCATTGTTTTCCTTTACTTTGTTATCTAAAAATATTTAAAAATATTTTTTTTTCTGAAGTGAAATGGTAGAGTAATAACTAGATCTCAGGGTATGCAGAATTCTGGGAAGTACATGCATTTAGAGAATATTAATTTTGCCCCTAAGGCAAAGAGGTCTCCATCTGCTCAAATCTTTCATTGCTTAGCCTGTGAAAGACTCAACATTAATTTTCAGTGAATTCTTAATCTCCATAGGAATGGTTACTATGCTGACATTGCAAGCCAGTGTCACCATTTAAAATTCCAATTATCACTGATTTCTTTATGAACCTGTTTGCTTATGCTTAGTTTCTGACTTATTCCTACTAATGTTTTATCTTGAGATATGCTTTAATTAGTTTTAATCAGCCTGGAAATGAACTGTGAGTTTACTGGAGCTCTGCCAACAGGCAGTATGATTTTATGCTGTTTGATCTATTTAGATGTCTTATGCATTTTGGTTCATAAAGGCTGGAAGATCTAACTGTATTACAGTCAACAGTAGCAGTGAGAAATTGTTTCATATGTCATGCTTTCTGTGCTGGTTTTGGCCGGGATAGAGTTAATTTTCTTCACAGTAGCTAGTATAGGGTCATGTTTTAGTATTGTTCTGAAAACAGCATTGATGATACAGATATGTTTTTGTTACTGCTGATAAGTGCTTACACAGAGCAAAGGCCTTTTCTGCTCCTCACACCACCACAGTGAGAAGGCTGGGGGTGGGCAAGAAATTGGAAGGGAGCACAACCAAGACAGCTGACCCCAAATGACCCAAGGGATCTTCCAAACCATATGGCATCATGCTCAGCTTGTAGAGCTGAGGGAAGAAGGAAAGGGAGGACATCTGGAGTGATAGCATTTGTCTTCCCAAGTAACCTTTATGTGATGGAGCCCTGTTTTCCTTGGGATGGCTGAACACCTGCCTGCCCATGGAAAGTGGTGAATGAATTCCCAGTTTTGCTTTGCTTAAGCACACATCTTCTGCTTTCCTTATTAAACTGCCTTTATCTTAATCCACAGGTTTTCCCACTTTTCCTCTTCTGATTCTCTTCCCTATTGCGCTGTGGGAAACTGAGTGAGCAGCTGTGTGGAGCTTAGTTGCCAGCTGGGGTTAAACCATGACGACTTCATATGAAGGAAGCCAGGCAACTGAAAACTCTGTCATTTAGTAAACATGAGGAATAGGCATTCAAAGGCTGTTGGTCAGTGTCTCCCACATATCCAAAAAAGAAATTATTTAGCTTCCTAGAAACATGAGTAACATTAACATTAGCTGGAACTGATAATTGTAATTTCTATAGAGACTCTTAAGTAACTCTTTTCTATCCCAAGAGATGATTTTTAAATCATTAGGGTATGTTTTGTTACTTCAAGTTACCTTACACTCTTCCACCAGTTTAGGAATTGGCCTCTCTGAAGTGTTTCCTAAAGGTTTGTAAGAAGCTCATCGGTATAAAGCACTTTTTTACTAGTCTTTATTTTGAGAGATAGATTTAAATCCACTAAATCCAAAGGAAGTCTATGATCTCTTTTGTGAGTTAGGTAGTTGTAAAAATGTTAAGCTCTTTGAAAGATTCCTATTAGACAAAAGTAAATAAGTAAATTGTCTGACACTTGCTAGTTGTGTCTAAATACCCAAGATCACTTTCATGTACAATAGTAAGAATGTGATTTCATATAATTCCATTTTAAATAAAGTGGTTGTATGCTACTTAAGAGAAGCTTGCAGATCTCATGTCTTGTCTCAGTTAGGTACCATGGTCCTCCGAGGGCAGAATGCAAGTATGGTGCTTCATTGGGAACTTCAATTTCTATTGAAAAGGACTGATTTAGCACTACATTGCTTCTGAAATGATTCCCTGTAATCATCAGATCTGTTAAACAGAGGTTGACAGATTGACAGATGAATGGTCCTAAAAACGTTGATGCTGTTCTGTTGTGTGCTGTAAAGAGAGAAAAATTGAAGAATAAGGAAAAAAATCAGTCAGCAAAATTGTGAGTGAGAGAGAAGTCTGGCAAAGGTTATATCATGTGCTATTAAAATAGGAATATGATGAGAGGATATGTTTTGTTCTGCAGTAAAGAGAAAATAGACTCCCCATCCAGAAATTTTGTTTACTGTTGGCTCTCTGCAGGTGAGCAACTTAGCTATTTAGTGGGCTGCTTGAAGCAGTTTTTCAGCCTTACTTCTTTAACACATACATCCCCCTCCTCTTGCTTCATTGTAGCATGCTGTCCCCTTCTGTTGCAGAATGCACCCCTCCCTAATTTTAAGGCTCCTTGGTTACTAAGAAAAGAACAGTAGCAACCAAGGGGAATAGTGTAACAGTGATTGAGATACCACTCGCCAGATCTCCCTTGAATGCTGTCGGTAAGGGGAGGGCAAGCGCTCTGTTCGTTCATATTAGGTATTTTATTCACTGTATTCCGGGGTTCATGGATCTATGTCTATCTCACTAACCTCTAATATCCTGTTGACACTGGCTTGTGATGATGTCCTCCAACCTACTACTCAAGGAAGAGAAAAGGGGAAGGCAGATAAGATTAAACACTGTGTAGAACAAGGCAGACTAAATTGTCTCTGCCTTCTGTTACAGGCAGAAACTTGAGAAAACTGCAAACCTTTCAAAGAGAATTTTCAAAAAACCTCAATACATTTCAGTCAGTACAGCTAACGGAGGAGTTGCAGGCCACTTTGTTACAACTATGTTACCAGTGCAGATGCTACTGCAGTAAAGTGTAAGAGTATCCCAGCCACATTCAATCTACATGTGTCAAGGACCGGTATCTGATTATACCTGATAACCCAGAGCCCAGGGTAAAGACGGAACAACTACTTGCTATCTTTTCCAGTACACAAACCAAGAAGCATTAGACTAAGCTATCAGGTGGCAAGATCAAAACAAACAAAAAAGGAAACAATGGATTAGAAAACATACAATAAAACTCTGTAACCTGTGCTGTGGTGCATTATGTGCATGATGAAACTGCACACGGGATCAAAATTTGGAAACCTGTATTTTGCAGAAGAGGGGTACATTGTGGGGTCTTGCACACAGATAATAACTCTGACTCTGGAAGTCTCTAATCTGCAAATTGATAGTAACTTGGTAAATATGCATTCCCTGTTTCTTCACTCTTTTTCAGGCATCCACGTTTGAACGGTCTTGGAATAAATAGAATAAGATAATGAGCTAGATGGCAGTTTTATATAGGTAGGATGAGCACAAGCTGGAAAAAAATCTGTCCTTCATGGGAATTGTGGGCAAGGAGGATATCAGAGGCACTCAGGCTGCGCTGGGGTAGCAACTAGAATTTGTGGCAATATTCTGGTGAATAGAAGACTTCTAGAGACAACAGTGTAGGATGAAAAAAGAACTAGGGGCCTTAGATCATAGCCATGGGCTGTTAGCTTCAAAAAAAAAAGGGAAAAGGGAGAGGAGAGGTTTGGAGAATTTCGGAGAGTAAAGGGAGGGGAGGGGGAGGGGAGGGAAAGCCCTGAACAGGGCCCTGGAGCTCCAGACAGATGGAAACCCGAGGCCTGAAGGCTACTGCAGTGATGTAAGAACTGTCATTAAATGAAGGGGGTACCTAGAATTATACTAGCATTTTATATGAAACTTGCCCTAAATTGCTCAGCTGGGACCTGAAAGCTGTCACCTGACTGGTGGGACTTTTAACTAGTGAAATTGCAGAGGAGGACTGAGAATGATTTTTTGAAAAATACTTTATTTTTAGAAATCTCTGCAAGTTACATGAATATTATGTGCAGTCTTACTCTCAAGAATAGGCAGCAAGTGGAATGATCAATGGTTTAGCATGAGAGTCATACTGCAGTAATGTACTCTGTACCTGATGAGGTCAATTCTCTTGCTACTAAGATTGTAATTTTTAAGGTCAGACTGCTCTGTGGGAAAGGGAGTGTCTGCAAACAGCACATGTTCTGTATTATAAATGGGGTGGGATGCTTGCCCGAAGCACTTCTAAACAAGAACACTAATTTAACAGGGCACTGTTGGCCCTGACCGTCCCTGTCTAATGCTGTCCAGGTCTTTCCCTTCACACACCCCATGACTCAGGACGCAATTTCAGACCCCCAGAGCCAATAGCTCCTGCCTCAGTGACCCCACAACAGGACCAGTCTCCAGCCCCCCATAGCCTCGCCCTGCTTGGCGTGGACTCCATAAAAATGGGCCAACCCATGGGCCCACATCCCAGCCTGGTCTCAGCATGTCACAGTCCCCAGGGAGTTTCCTGATGATGGGGGTGGGGCTGCCCTGGTGCTCCCCTGGCTGCCCTGCTCCTAGCTAGAGAGATGGACAAGTCCTGGATGCCAGGCCCTGCCATGACTGACCCGGGGTGCCAATGACACTCCTGGCACCTCTGCTATTTTCAAGTGAGTATGACCATGCACTTCCTTCTGTGGGTTGTTACAGACCAAGAAGCTCAAGAGCTGCCATTGGAAGCTGTGGCCTTTGGTTAAGGGAGCCAAAAGGTCAGGGGCTTGAGATCACAGACGGTTTTAAAAGCATGTATGGTCGTTTAATTTATTGCTAGCATTAGCTTTACTTTCATTTTATCCAGACAGAAATATGCCAGAAATATGCCAAAGGAACATCATTATTCATGTAATGGCCAGTCTTCGCGAGCGAAGATTTGGGAAAGGTCATTAACCCTTCGAGCCTGCGCAGTGGATTTTTTAGGTGAGACCCAG
>NW_016690206.1:120085-134024 GCF_001604755.1 Lepidothrix coronata
TATTGATGAGAGACAGAAACAGAAAATGGCAGTGTAACTTGAACTTTACGTATAACTTCCTTATACACAAATTTTGAGATCCTCTAGTTTTGTATTTGTCTCAGTTCCACCCAATTTCAATGGATTTGGTAAAGCTGTACCATTTGATGATCCAGCCTGTGCTTTGTGAGGTGCATCCTTTAGAGGATGTGAGACTGAATTTTTGACATGTATGATCAAGTAATCTCATGTAAGCAGTTTCAGTCTTTTCAGCGAAATAAGGTCTGGAAATGAAGCTTTGTCTCATGAATATTTTGGGCAGAGAAGAACCTTCTGAAACTCAACATGGCAAATGTACCTGGGGAGGAAAAACCCTGGGAACTGGTACAGGCTGGGGGGCAGACCTGGTAGAAAGCAGCTCTGCAGAGAAGGACCTGGGGGTCCTGGTGGACAACAAACTGCCCATGAGACAGCAGTGTGTCCTTGTGGCCAAGAAAGTTGATAGATCCTGGGATGCGTTAGAAAAGCACTGTCAGCAGGGCAAGGGAGTTGATCTTGTCCCTCTACACAGCCCTGGTGAGACCGCATTTGTAGTATTGTGTCCAGTTCTGGGATCCTCAGTACAAGAGAGACATGGAGCTCTTGAAGCAGGTCCAGCAGAGAGCTACTGTGTTAGTCAGGAATCTGGAGCATCTCTTACAAGGAAAGGCTGGGGGAGCTGGGCCTGTTCAGCCTTGAGAAGAGGCAACTGGGAGGGGACATCATTAATGTCTATGAATATCTGAAAGGCAGGTGTTAATAGCATGGAATCAGGCTTTTCTTGGTGGTACCAACCAATAGGACAAGAGAAAATGGGCAGAAACTGTTGCACAGGAAGTTCCACCTAAACATATGAAAGAACTTCTTTACTATGTGGGTGACTATGCACTGGAACAGGTTGCTCAGAGAGGTTGTGGAGTCTCCCTCACTGGAGATAGTCAAGAATTGTCTGGATTCAATCCTGTGCAATGTGCTCTAGGACGACCCTGCTTGAGTAGGGAGGTTGGACCAGATGACCTGCTGTGGTTCCTTCCAACCTTACCCCTCTGTGAGTCTGTGATTCTGCAAATGTGAATGGGGACTTTGCTTCATGAAGAATAAACTACTGTAAATCTGGTCTCATTCCCTAGCATTTCTCTCTCTTGTTATAAAATAAATAAACAGCTATTCAAACATCCAGGAGGAAGGACTTGAGAAGAAAACATATTCAAAGAGTTTTGGGATCCTCCAAACCAAGCGCATTGTGATTACTATTATTACTAGAGCACAAGTCTAATTGGAACATTATGTTTTGCTGTGGGCAGTAATTCACTATTGCTACAAAATGATTAACAGTCTCACAATCTGTTACAGGTGTAATGATAACTGACAGATTTATTCATATCTAACATTGACATGATCTGTCTTTACATTCCTGTCTTTGCCATTTAATTTACTATTTTCTTCAAGCAATAACAATATATTAAATTTTAAATAATACCTATTTACTGATTAAAGGTACAATTTCTTTTCATGTTTTTCTTCTTAAATAATTACCCTAAATCCTGACTTAAAGATTTAAAATACCTTAAAATATGCCACTAAATGTGAAAATAATGCACTCATTTTTAAAGATTTATTGTTGCAAAGCTATGTCATATAGGCTGAGACCAAAGGTCTGTTTAGCTTGCTGTTTCCTATTTTGATGGTAGCTCATAGATAGTGCTTAGAGGGAGAACAAGAATCAGGGCAGGCGCAGAACAATGCGCCTTTGAAACCTCCCAGTTTAAGGCATTTAACAGGGCAGACTTTCTGAGCCAGGGGCTGTTATTTGTCCATTGTGTTTAAAAGCCTCTAGTGGACCTGTCTTCTGTGATTTTTGTCTAGTTCTTTTTTGAGCTTGTTCAGCCTTTTGGCCTCAACAGCTTACTGTGTCAATGAGTTAGACAGTTTATTATGTAATGTGGGTTTAAATTTGGGACCTGGAAATTTCATTAGATGCCCTCCAGTTTCTGGATTGTGAGGAAATATATACTGAATTCTTTTGTCCTTGTTTTCTATGACTGCCACAAAAATCACTGGGAAGCAAGGATTCTTCTATGGTTTGAATGAGAACTACAATGTAACTAAATAAGAAAAGCATCCAATATTATTTGTTAACACAAAACATTTATAAAAATCACTGATCCCAAGAAACATGGTGAAACTGTTTTCTGCCCTGTGATACAGTTCTACAGTCAGAATGGGGTAAAAACTGTAATGCATGAAACATTTGCCTGCTGGGAAAAGAATGATGATGATGACTTTAATATGTTTACTAACAAATATGTGTCTCTAACATGAGTCCTATGCAGATAACCTACTTTAAATGCATGAAAAGATAAAAATTAAGGGATGTATCAGTAAACATTGAAAGAAACCTCTGAGAAATGAGCTCATATTAGAAATAATTGTAGTCCAATAGTGAAAGAAGGTATTAAAATAAATTTAGAAAGAAAGAAAGAGACATGATTTGCTGTCAGGCTGTTTCCTACTTGTAAGACTTCAGGTGAGTCCTTGTTATTCATCAAATATGGCCTCTTTCTAACTCCATAGTGGAGATGGCAGCACAACTGAGGATGACAGGTAAAGGGCCTTGTAACCCTATATCTTCTAAACATTTTTGTTGCAAAAGTTGATGGATTTCTTGGACGTTCCTTGAATTTTTCCTGTATTTTCCAAATTTGAGTAAGCATGTCTCCACATGTTCAGGGGAAGCTTTCACCACATTAATAGCCTTTTACTGTAACATGGAATTTCCTAGTGTGTAAGCACAATTTAAAGAGAGAAACCAAGAGTGCACCAGCAAGGAACCACAAAGGGAAAGCTACACTTTCCACATGATGGATCATAGCAAGAGTTCGAGCTGGATGATATGCCAGCACCAAACTCAGAATTTGTCTTTTCTGTGCTGTTAAGTGAGCTCCTCTCCCCTTCCTCTTTTTCTCCTTCCATCTAGACAATGTTTGATACTAAAAAAAAAAGGAATAAAAGCCAGAATGTGTAAACACTTAGGAAGGGAAGTTTGGTGAAAAGATTGGCTGATCTGGGATGGAAAGTCTGTTCCTTCCTGTGACTGCAACAAAGCATAAAGTGTCTGAGACACTTTCTGTCACGGGAAACATGGGCTGTTCCACAAGGACAGGGGTTGTGATGACATGTTCATTCCTGCCCGGTACAACCATGTCTTCCCCAATGGGGTGCAATCTCACAGTTCTAAAAAAGCAGAGAAGGCCTGACAAAAGCAGTCACACATGGTCCAGATTGATGGACAAACCCAAAGTGAGGAGGTTCCAGGGTGGTCAGGCAGTGGGTCAGGATCAGGGGCCCAAGTCAATGGGCTATGTGGCCAGGCACAGGTGTGACTACCATACAGATAGAATGTAGCCCAGGTGGAGCCCAGTTGCAAGAATCATGGTTGAAAGCTGCCCCTAAGGAAGCAGGGAGCCCTTGCTGAGGCACCCACAGAAAGCTTTTTCTTCACAATGTCTCTTATCAGCAGGCTGGCCTCGCATAGCCAGCTACAAACCTAGAAGGGGAGAGTGCATTCAAGGCCCTGACATGCCATCAGCAAGTGTATGAGTATGTAATTGCTAAAACGTGTTTTCATATTTTTTTCTTACAATTAGAACTATAAAGTTGGTCTCAATATAGAGATATTTGCCAACTCTGGTTGTCTGTTTGCTCAAAGACAGAGATTTATGCTGTTAAAGATAAAAGTCCCACTGATGATTCAATGTCACCATGTCGCCACATAATTAAACACACTTTGTGCTTTTAAATTCTATGGAACATCACCAGATTAGACTGAATTCCTTCAAGGTTGCAGGTCATGGGAGGTGACCCTGCCGCTCTACTCAACCCTAGTGAGGCTCCTTCTGGAGTACTGTATCCAATCCTGGGCTCATTCCAAGAGAGACGTTGAGCTCCTAGAGTGGATGCAACAAAGATGGTTAAGGAACTGGAGCTTAAGAGAAAAGGCTGAGGGAGCTAGGCCTGTTTAGTCTGGAGAAGAGAAGATCAAGAAAGAATTTCATCAATGTCTTTAAGTATCTGAAGGGAAGATGTCAGGAGGATGGACTCGGGCTCTTCTCGGTGATGCCAAGCAATAGGACAAGAGACAACAGGTACAAACTGATGCACAGGAAGTTCCACTGGGATATGAGCAAGGACTGCTTTATAGTGTGTGTGCCCGTGCACTGAAACAGGTTCCCCAGAGAGGTTGTGGAATCTTTCTCACTGGAGATATTCAAGAACCATCTGGACAAAATTTTGTGCAATGTGCTCTAGGATGACCCCGCTTGAGCAGGGAGGTTGAACCAGATGATGCACTGTGGTCCCTTTCAACCTGACCCATTCTGTAATTCTGTGATATTGTGATATCATCCCACATTTATTCATGTTATGACATATTTTTTTTCTCTTAGGCTCTACTTCACTCAGTATGTTTTATGGATGGCTCTACAGAAGGATAGTTGCTGAAAGTAAAGATACTTTACCCTTTAATTTTTGCACACCGTTATGAAGCACATAAAGGAATAAGGTTTTAATTGTTATTTACAATAAAAATTTATCATTTGTCATCTTTGTGTATGGTCTACGCTTCATTACTGCTACAAAAATTCAAATGTTGCTTATATCAAACTTGGAGGACATTCAATAAGGGAAGGGCTCACAGGAATAAAAAAGCTATTGGTAGGTTAGAGCAGTTGGCTCCTGTGTAAGAGAATTCTCTCTGTTGTGACAAGTTTAAATTATTCCTATTAACTGTAAACCAGAGTTTCAAAGAAAGTGCTAAACAGTGCCTGTTACTGGATCCATTGGAAACTGAGACTCAGACACAGAAATAGCTACAAGAATGATAATTACTCTGAAAAAACAGACACTGCTCATCTCCAGGTAACAGTCATGTAAATGTTTTGCTTGCCAACCTCTAAATTTGGTTAAAGCCTGATATCTTTAAAACTTCAGCCCTTTTCCTGTCAGGAGAAATGTGAAGGTAAATTCTGTTTTTCTCAAGCATTCAGATATAGTAGTCAATATCATAAAATAAATCATAGCTACTAATTTTCTATTTACAGTACGATCATCTATTTTCTACGCATATTATAACAAACAGGACTGAATAATCCTTTTGCAGCCCCTTGTATAGCCTGATGATTTGTTGCTAGTGGGGACCATACCACAGATCAGCCAAAAAGCCTTCAGGTTGTTGTTAAACTCCTGAAGGGAGTACCTACTTCTATCTTCTCATGAAAACCATTAAGTACATTTTGCTTTTCTCTGGTGGACATAGCAGTGTTAGTCTTTCTCCATTCTCCTAATCTGATCTTTCATGTAACATATTTGCCATTCACAACATGTTTTCCCCTGCCCCCAGCTAATGAGTAGAAGCAGAGCACCAACTGGAGGCTTCAAAAGAAGGCTTCTCATAACGCGTACAGCCATTACTGCCTGAATTCACAAGAACAGCTTGTATATGTCTTACATTTTTAGAATCAATATGCTTTGAACTCCATCTTTGACAACAGAAGTTTGGTTTGACTTACTCTGACCTTGTCTGTATAAGGGCGAACTGCCCTTGAGAATTCCCTGTCATCAAACCTGCTCAAGTTCTGCCTTCATTTTTAGATTTCATAATGACAACAAATACCGTGAGGAAATCAGGTCTGTATTGAGCACAGAGAATTTAATAGTGTCTTTATATTCCTTAAGTCCTGCCTCTAGCATAGAAGCTGAATTTTTTGTCTGACATTATGCACTACTTTAAATTAGATTTAACAAAACTTCCTATTTTTTTCTTAAACTGTGTACAGCTGCATCTGGACACATATGGTGTTCATATAAGATTCTGTTACTTTACAGGATGGATCCTTCTAGGATGAGTTTGGCCCCTTAAAGGTTTATGAAATTAATTTCTTTTCTTGATGTAATTTTTGGTTTATTAATTGTTCTTTGATTAGATGCTGAGCTATAACTTGAAAAATATTCAGTTTCTGAGGAACACAGTTGTTTTTTCTGCTTCGGGCCTGTTCAAAAGCAGTCTTTGGAAGTCAAGTTCAAATTAAACTGTACTATCAAAGGTGAACTGATTGAATAAATCACATCATCTTGTTTGTCTTTAATAGATGCAACTGCAAGTGTAGTAACTTAAGGGTCAAAATTTAAAACTCAGTCCTCATACAAAAAGCTTAATTATACAAATAATTTTGATTTACTATGGAAGTTAGGAAACCTCTACAAAATTGCTTTAATGAAACAGCAAGAGAATGCACAGGCTTGCAGATTCGTTTAATAGTCATTCAGCAATGTTAATGAGATTTCAAAAGAGCAGGTGAATAGAAAAACATAACCAAATATTTCAAAGCCTCTAAATAACTATATCACTCTACACGTGCAGAAATTCTGTTTGTGACCTCTAAAACTAAACTTGCTACTTTTGAGCAACTTATTCTGGTTAGGACCTACCAATTGATAGGTCATTCTTTTATCAGGGTTAGAAAACCATTACCTTAAATTCACTCTTTTCTGGGTGTGAGTCTCTGTGGTTCTTTATGGACATTACCGAGGGCTGACTCATGCTTAAATGTTGATAATTTCAAAGTTCAGTTCCTGCTTTTTTGTTTATTTTGCTGTGCCTTGTCCCTGGAGTTCAAATCCCTTCATACAGGTTGTTGAGAAATTATAATCCTTTGAAAATCACTGTCAAACACAATGAGAAAAAGAAGTCTATAGACAAAGTATACACGTGGGCCAAAAATAAATGAAAATGAGGTTAAGAAGGCAGTGTAGGCTGGGCTTAGGCAACATTCTAATTTGTTGACAATAATGTGTTTCATTCTTGACAGCGATATTTTGTTCACAATTTTTCAGTCTATGCTTTATGAGGGAAAACAAACATGAATAATATCACTATTACTTTGAATCATATCATAAATCCTTGGATCATTTCTCTTCTGATTCTCATGGAATGTCTTGTCACTTTTTGTAGGACTTTAAGGACTGACTCAACCTGATGCCTCATGGGAGGGGGCTGAAAACAGGTCTGGTTGGCCTTCTACGAATATAACCTTAACTTCTGTTCAGACTTTGGTATACTTGACTTGCTCATTTCTTCCTCAATTAGTGATCTTTGGAGCCTTGACTTTCTGATAAATGCTTTTTAAATGTTTTTAAATATTTTCACATTTAGCATTTATGATACTGATTTAAAAGATGAAATTTTTCCTTGGCTTGCAAATTAGTCATGACCTGATAACTGAATTATGCCTGTTAGGGACATTAGTGACATATCACAGAATCACAGAATATGTCGAATTGAAAGGGACCCACAAGGACCATCGAGTCCAGCTCCTGGTCCTGCACAGGACCATTCCCAAGAGTCACATCATGTGCCTGAGAGTATCATCCAAATGCTTCTTGAACTCTGGCAGGCTTGGCGCTGGGACCACTTCTCTGGGGAACCTGTTCCCGTGCCCAATCACCCTCTGGGTGAAGAACCTTTTTCTGATATCTGAACTAAACCTTGCCTGACACAACTGCAGGCCATTCCCTCAGGTTCTGTCACTGTTTACCACAAAGAAGAGATCAGTGCCTGCCCCTCCTCTTACCCTCATGAGGAAGTTGTAAAAAGCAATGAGGTCACCCCTCAGTCTCCTCTTCTCCAGGGTGAACAGACTAAGTGCCCTCAGAAGCTCCTCACATGGCTTCCCCTAAAGACCCTTCACCATCCTCATTGCCCTCCTTTGTATGATCTCTAAGAGCTAAATATCTTTCTTATATTGTGGTGCCCCAAACTGCGCACAATATTCAAGGTGAAGCTGCCCCAGTGCAGAGCAGAGTGGGACAATCCCCTCCTCTGACCAGCTGGTGATGCTTTGCCTTATGCCCCCCAGGACACAGTTGACCCTCCTGGCTGCCAGGGCACTGCTGACTCATATTCAACTTGCCATCGACCAGGACCCCTAGCTCCCTTTTCATGGCACTTCTTTCCAGTATCTCATTCCCCAGTCTGCACATACATCCAGGGTTGCCCCATTCTGGGTGCGGTATCTGTCCCTTTCTTTTGTTGAACTTCATATGGTTGGTGATTTCCCAGTTCTCTAATGTGTCAAGGTCTCTCTATAGGGCCTCCCTGCCTTTGTGTCAAGAGCTCCTCCCAGTTTTTTGTCATCTGCAAACTTGCTTAGTATCTCTTCCAGTCCTGTATCCAAGTCATTTATGATGATTTTGAAGAGCATTGGGCCTGAGATGGAGTCCTGTGGAACTCCACTAGTGACAGCTCACCAGTCTGATGTTACCTCACTCACTGTTACCCTCTGTGCTCAACCCGTGCACCAATTGCTCACCCACCCCATGATGTGTTTATCCAGCTGTGTACTGGACAGCTTGTCCGGAAGGATCCTGTGAGAGACAGTATTGAAAGATTTACAGAAATCCAAAAAAATTATATTAACTGGCTTCCCATGATCAACAGGCTGGGTTACCTTTCATAAAAAGAAATCAGATTTGACAAGGAGGACGTTCCTCTCATGAAGCTGTGCTGGCTGCGACCGATGACTCTGTTGACTTTCAGGTGTTTTTCAATAATTCCCAGAATAATCTTCTCCTTAACTTTACCAGGCACTGAAGTGAGACTGACAGACCTGTAGTTTCCTGGGTCCTCCTTCTTGTCCTTCTTGAAAACTGAGATAATGTTGACCAGCTTCCAGTCAGCTGGGACCTCTCCAGATTCCCAAGACAACTCAAAAGTCATTGAGAGGTTTTGTGATTACATCAGCCAGCTCTTTGAGGATTCTTGGATGAATCCCATCAGGCCCCATAAATTTGTAGGAATCCAGCTGGAGCAGCAAATCCTGCATAGTCTCAGGGTTGCCTGGGAGTTGATAATTCTTGTAGTCATGGTCCTCCAGCTCAGGAAGCTGAGACCACCTTTGTCCATCATCCGTGTTGAAGACAGAGGCAAAAAATGCATTAAACACCTTTGCCTTGAATAATTTGACAATGAAAATGAATTAATGTAACATAAAAATCAAAGTTAATAACTATTTACTCACTTATCTTTTTAGCGAAAACAGGTTGGTTAACTTGCTTGCCCACAATTGCCCTTCTGTGCTAAACAGGTGACACAAGCTGTCACAAGGCCACAGTTCCTAACAAGAATTGGAATTCTACATGACAAAATTTTACTGCATAAATAAAAGTAATATAATTTAGTTATTAAACATGAATTAAATCTATTTTGAATTCTTTAAATGTGTTTTTCAAATTCTTTAAATTCTTTAAATGTGTGTTTGTTATAGTAAGTTAGACATAAAATCCTGGGTTCATCTCCTCTGAATATTTAAATATTTGTAACCTGGCCTATCCATGTAATTTGGCATTTTTTGTTCTTAAAATTGTATAAAATGTATAAAATCATTAAATATTGGTTCATCTATCTGTTCTGTCAAGATATAGTCTAGATATTCATGAAATGGATGATGAAGAGTGGGATTTCAGTACTACATGAACCTTGAACTGTTGCTGAAGGTCACTGGGTTACGTTTGTTCATCTTCTAAATTGGAGCAAACCATCATGTGGAAAAATACACCAGGCTTCTAAATAAAAGGGAATCATAGGCTGGGAATCATGAAAATCTCACAGTCTTGTTCTTACTAAGAGAGTTAGAATAGATAGGAACTTGACAGAAACGCAAACCTAACAGAGCAGAGCAACGGGGCTAATAGGGAAAAGGAGCAGGGAGGAAATATAGAAAGAAAATCCCCACTGGTCTAATGCAGTAATGTGTACTGGTCTGCATTGAGCTTATTTACCTAGAATTGAGCATTACTGTGTGTTATAGAGAAATGGTGCTGCTACATCCTTTGGTACCATGCCTGTGGAGTATCTTGTGTCCTTTATCCTGCCTCTCTGGTGACAACTGAAAAGGGGTTTGGCTGATTTGTGAAAGCCTCTCTGAGTCCAGGTCCTTGTGCCTTCACACGTGATAGGTGGCAGCCCTCTGTCACATTCACTCTGAAGGGGCTGTTTGACACAGGTACATCATCATACGTTACGCTGACTGTGTGCGGACCCTTTTCAAATGGCATATGCTCTACTGAATATGTTCCATCAGCATTGTCTTGGATGAGACAGTCTGGGGGGCAGCCGGACGAGCTCGTGATCTGCGTCCTGATGTGGTCACCACTGGCCTTTGTTAGAGGTCAAGCATCCGCAGTGAACTCAGTTGTAGCTTCTCGGAAGACATCTTTTCCTTCCACTCCTGGCCCAAACACTTTAACTCTGCTTGTGTCCACAGCTGGCTCCACTTTGACCCGGGCTGGGAATTTAGGCACTTGCTCTCCTCCATATCTCATCTTGATTGTGTACATGGTGGCCGAGAGCAGCACATACGTAATAACATAGGTTCCGTCCTTGTTATCATTGATCTGGACCTCGGCTTTGGAACCAGTATCTGACACCATGTCCACCCACAGGTCCCCGGGACCTGCTTCTGTGCAGTCAACATTCAGTAGCCCTGCCTCACCTACTTTATCACGCTCCAGACCCAGGCCTGTGGCAATGACTTTAGAGACATCAAACAGCATTTCTATGTCTGCCTTAAAGGGTGAGCCAGGAATGTGAACTTCTTCAACAGCTCCAGAGGGGTTGTGGACTTTAGCGTCGATCTTGCCCTTTGCCCCGTTCAGCCTTATAGCAAAGGATGCTGTAGTTCCTGGGCAGAGCAGGCAGGTACGTGAATGTGCACGTCCCGTGTTTAGAACTGTGATCAAGGTTATAAAATGTCTATAGTTTTCCATACTTTTTTCTTCTCACGTAGCCATAAAAGTCCCAGCAATTAATCACCTGAAGACTGATGTTTTAGTAATGGCTGAGTCTGCACCATACGAGTGAAATAATGACTAAGAGATGCCTTAGGTGCCCAGTGCACATCCAGAGATTGAATTGCTTTAAAATTTGCCAGTGTGAACATAGCTAACTGTTTCACTGAAGGCCATTTGAGCTAAAACCCCTTTAATGACTTTTGATCCCATAGCAATGACATGCCCTGTGAATTTCCTTAATGACTTTAAAGTCTCCCTGCCATTTCCAATGTCTTTTGTACTTGGCAAAGTAGTTATTCTTTTACACTGCAGAGAATCTTCTATTTTCAAACTACAGAGAGAGTATAAAATAAGAGTCAATGATTCACTGGGTTTCTAGAGATTCCATTCCATTCCATTCCATTACTTCTGTCTCACTACACCTGGGAGAGATGCATGGTTTGCCATCAGTAGCAGAACTCATAACTGAATTGTTTGTGCAGAGAGTAATTTACTAAAATAGATCTTAGGTGAGAGGTCCAGGGTCTTGCTGGAGAACTTAGATTTTATTCAAAACTGAATACCAAATCCTTGCCTAAAGGCTTTTTTGTAATAATGAATTTGGTCATGATACCAAGCATGAGGAGAAGCTTGCAGGTGGGAGGAACAACTCTGTAAGATATCTTCTCAGTCCCTAAGGGTTTCTCTGGATAGGCAGTTTTGCGTACTGATTTTTAAAAGTGTGTGACTATGAATCTGGAACTGGTCCTGCCTATGCCAAAATCTGAGTTTAAGTGGAATGTATACATTAACTTGACTAAAATTCAGAGTAGCCTTAGAAGTAAATGTTTCTGATGATTTGGTTGTAACACAGACCTTTGAATGTAATTTTCTTCAAACAAGTGGACAAAAAGGTGAAAGTGCTCTGTTATAGACCAAGACCAAGACCAAGACCAAGAAAAGCCTAATATTCAAGATAGCTTTAAAAAGCTCCCTGCAAATATTATTTTGGTTTAAAAAAAAGAAGTGTGTAGGGGATTCCCATGATGCCCTGAAATGTCACAATGGAAGTATGAAGAGGGACTTTCTCAAACCACTGCAAGGTATAGTCCACCTTATTATTCAGTAGGCAGGGACAAACCAATGTTACACAAACAGAAATAGCTAAATGCCTTTTCTGAGCTAGGTGGAACTTTCATCATATGCCAGATATAAACTCCAGAAATTAATTCTGGCTCTTCTGACTATGCTATGTTGTTACTTCTTTAGTATTCAAATGACTAAGTGGATATCATAAACAAAACATATTTACACATGGGAAAAATAAAATGATTGTTCTCTTTTTCTTTTTTTTTTCCTTCAAATAATCACTTCACTCACCTGCAGAGTATCCCATGGATACCTCATAAGATTAGAAAGATCACTGTATTCTTTGTAAACACGTAAATAAAAACATTGAGTTGGGAGGTGCGGTTGTGAAACTAGGACCTGTGTGTTTTCATTCATGTTATTTTTCAAGATAAAGGAAAGTAAGATTCTTCCAATGATAGTAGGAAGTCATTGAAAGTGAAGGTTGAGATACAGCAATGAGAATATCATATGGCTTTAAGTGAGCTGATTTTTTTTTAAATGGTGTTCTATATGTCATTATTTGGTGAGAAACTCAAGGGAACAGAGATCAACCAGTCCAAGGCTTAGAGAAGAATTATGTCTCTAGGACAAAAATATTCAGGATTTTAGACTTCATGGCTTAGTGGCCAGATTTGAAAAATACTTAGAGACAGAAAGATGCAAGTAGGCTTTTTAATCCCTAATTGGAATAAACTGAAAGAGACTCCCAGGAATATTTGAAAACTCCCATAGGTGTTCTTGTCTTGACTAGAATGACCTAGATGATTGAGCTCTTTTTCAGAGTTACTCAGGCAGTTAGCAGTTCTACCACTTGGCCTGCTTTTTCCTAGATACAGAGCAAAATAGCTTGAGGTATACTTGAGCCCCTTTGAAAGATAACATGCTTTTATGAAAAACTCATGGGCTGTGTTCAATATAGGAGAGGCTGGATTGTTTTCAGAAATGTGGGATTTAGTACAAGAGCAGGAACATGTTAATGGAGATTCTCACCAGGATAGGCTTGAATAAGTTGTTTCCCATACAAAGAAAAGGGATCTGGCAAACAGGGAATACTATTTTATCAGCTGTAAATGCTCAGGTATGCTGTGCTCAAAGGCCTAATGAGTTTTTAGATGGAAACTTAACAAAGCAAAGGTAATAAAAATCTGTGTATTTGTAAATTAATGAAACTGTCAGACTGCCAGCTGATAATACTATGCATGATACCTTATCAATTATTAGTCTTCAGGCATTATTTCCCTTTATACAACAGATTTGTGCATGGTCATTGTGAGTTGTCTTCTGTGAGGAAGACTGAATTAGTAATGGGATTAGCATAAACCGAATCAAATCTGGGACAGCTGAAACTGGTTAATTTAGTCAAATAATTAAAAGCTGTCTCTGCCTGAGTCACCTTGGGGAATTTTGTTTCTATTTACAGAGTAAATAGTCTGACTACAGTAGGTATTGTCTCTAAGTAGAAACCAGACTATACTGTGTAAACAGTGAGTTGCCAAATAGTTGATGACAGATAACCAAGTGCACCAGACTTGCTGGGCACATTCCTTAGACCATACCTTTGGAGTGGAGTTCTTGATGTAGCACTTTGCACATGGCTTGTTTAGACTGAAAGTGTGATTGCACAGCTACACAATGACTTGACTGGTCATTTTAAGGGCAGATGGAAGGGATTTAAGCTTTTCTACATTTTTATCCAAAACAGTTGGATTAGGGAAACATCAAAAGCCTTTCACTTGGAAGTGCTATACCAGTTCTGCCTATTCTGAAATCTTTTTCACAGAAGAGACTTGTATTGGTAGGCTAAAAGATGTTTGGTGCTGATATATGAGAGGAATGCAGCCCTCTACTCTATAGAAAGGAAAGAAATGGCTAAGAAATTCAGACATTTTCTGTTTGTTTTTTTTTTTTTTTTTTTTTTTTTTTTTTTTTTTTTTTTTTTTTTTTTTTTTTTTTTTTTTTTTTTTTT
>NW_016690206.1:134034-184163 GCF_001604755.1 Lepidothrix coronata
AAAAAAAAAAAAAAAAAAAAAAAAAAAAAAAAAAAAAAAAATTTTTATTTTTTTTCCCTTTTTTTTTTTTTTTTATATTACTTTGAATCAGCCAAGTTCCTTTGTTCCTGAGAGAGGGAACGAGACTGTTATAATTTGGTAAAGGTGTTTAACTGTTGATTTTCACCATAATGGAGGTCAGCAGAGTGCAACCAACACAAGGATGAGTTCAACCATCATGTCCCTTCAAACACCCCAGGAAAGTGAAAATGCAAAAGGGCCATGCAGATATCCATGGCAGGACCCTATGAGAAGAAAGGTGACAGGGAGAAGAAAGGATCATTCCTCAACACTGACTGGAAGAGTTATTAATATTTTCTTTGTTGAACTTTTTTGGAATACCAAAAAGCAAACAGAAACCTTTTATTTTAAGGCAGGTTTTGGGCAAATGTTTAAACAGTGATTTCTGTTTTCTTCACAGTAGGTCACCAATTCATTGTTTAAAGTGCACAGTGACTAAATATTCCATGCAGAAGACAGTACATGGGAAGAAGACAAGCACATATATAATAAGGGCCTGTGAGAAACATGGATAAAAATGCAATGATGATATTTCAATGTGAACATGAGAATGAGGACTCAGCTCATAGTGAAGTCTCTGTTGGATGGGAGAAATGACATTTAATCAAAATGGGACTGTCTTCCATCTGCTGGTGTATCAGTAAAGGAGTCAATGGATCATTAGGAACATCCTGAGAAAGGTAATTTCTGTAGGGATCCTTGTCTGAGTGGGGGTTTTTGGGAGTAGTTAGAGAAAAACATTATGGAGAAATTATGATTGAAGCAATAGATAGTCTGGTCACACTTGTCTAAACTTAAATTTTACTAAAGCCTAATTCAAATAAGTTTTCCTCCTAAGTTAAATGCAATCCCTAGTCTTTTAGAAAAACTCAGGATTCTATTGTATACCCACCAGTAGTGTCCACTTCAGGCACTACTGCTTGGAACTGGCAGTAACTCTGTGCTGCCATTACTGTTCCAAACACACTCAGCATAAAACAATTTGTATTTACACTTTCCATGCTCCAATTTCTAATCATTTTAGAGCAACTCACCTTCACGGGTGGTTTAAGCAAAGGTCTAGGAGTGATGAAAGCATAGACACAATCACTTTCTGTGGTTGTTTTTTGCTTTGGGCAATGGCATAGACAGCTTGGAACAGCAATGCTTAGCTACCATCACTAAATGCATGGCCTGTCCTTGATCTAGCGTATGGCATGGCCTTGTTGCTCCAGTTATGCCTTAGAAACTCCTCCTCTCTTAGATAAATCAGAAGCTGTGCATACCCCTTTTCAATTCCAACACCTGGCCTTCAAAATGATGGTTGTACATCTTATCTTGAAGAATGATTAGAAGGTAGGGCTAACGGAGACATTTTAACCATTTGAGTTTCATGTGTGGAATGACTCTCAGATTTCAGCATTTAAGAGCGTGTGAATTTGTTATTTCAACTGAAGGCCTAGATCCCTTCAAAAGGATGAGACATCCATCCCAGGAACTGCACGAGATCAAGGTGACAGAGAGGCAAAGTAGTCTTGTGGGCTAAATATTTACCTTATTTGTATTTTTGTTTTTTTCTTGCCTGAAAAGCAACAAGACAAACCTGTGAATTATCTGTTAAACTGAAGAGCAAGCAACTTCTATTTCCAGACCTGCTTTTAAAATGGTACATCTTGCAACCTTAGTCGATATTCTCCAGAAAATAAACAAACTTACATGACAAGGGGGCTAATACGTGGGCTTGCAATGAAGAGTCTGAAGGACGGAGATGTTAGTGGTAGTCACAAGAAATGATGTTACCATGACTTGTGGTTTCTGGGCTTGACTTTGACAGTCTATTTCTGTGAGTACCTCCTCCACGTACACCAGAAGGGAACTGTGCAGCTGTCTTATTTCCTGTAGTACACTTTCCTGTAGTGCACTTTCCTCAAAAAACCTTAAAAATATTTGCTGCCTCCATATCTTCATCTTCTTTCCTACTTTCTCTCTCTTTCTCTTTCTCTCTGTCTCCCTCTCCTTTTGCTTTCAGGACTGATGTGAAAATTGTCAGAGTAGGAGCTAAAATAACATTTTTGTTAAATTTGTAAGAGTTAGCTCAGGTGACAGATCCAGTGATTCTGCGTTAGACATCATTTGAAGTTCGTTTACAACACATCTCAGACAAATGTGTACCAAGAAATCAGTAGGAAACTTATGTGTTAAAATGAAAATGCAGCTTTGAGTCATTGAAAAAAGGCTTTGGTTATTGTTTTATCTGCCCATTTAAAATTCTAATTTCTTGTGAATTATCAACTTGATACCAGCCATGGCAGTGTAGAAGGATGTTTTTATTTAAAATATATGTTATTATCACATTTTATTTACAAATAATTGGATTTTTTGTTCCAAATTTACTGCTCTTTCCACATTTTCAAAAAGTAACATGATGCTTTAGTTTGTAGGATTTCTACTAAATTCAGTGTGGGGGCCACTGACATAATGAAAAAGCCTTTTTGAACTGTGTTGTATAAACAAATCTTTAGTAAAAAGCTGAATTTTTTTTTAATTCTCTTCTTAAGAGAATCTTGAAATATAAAATCCATCAAGACTTGACCTTGACATTCATTAATTCCCTATAAAATGTGTGATGATTTTTCAATCCTTATTATGACCATTCTTAAGTTTTCAACTTTATGCTGGATAGAGGTATGAAGAGATACAGCACTGTTGAAACAATTGGGAAATAAAAGGTCCTGAAAAGTCTAAAGATCCATTTCTATGGCAATGTGTTAAATGGTAATGTTAGAAGACCTAATAGCAGTAGTATGTCTAAAGAGTTAATGGCTAATATTGGAAGTGGTGTTAACTGAGGTATTTTACTTAACCTGGTTTTACTTTTTAGGGTAGATAAGGATGACTGAGTTTTAAAACAGTTTAAATTTTAGCTGTTTTTTCTCTCATGATACATTCCTCTATACCCTTGTGGAGGTTTAGGAATAGTATTCTCCAATTTAGTACTTCTGCTAAAACCACAGCACCGCCTGTTTTCCTCTCCCCCTCCAAATGGAAGCAGAAAAGGCAGATATCATGGATCGAGATAAAAACAATTTCCTGGAAACAGCAATGAGATAAGAAAATGAATAGTAACAGTAACAGCATTAATAACAAAAGTATGCAAAAAGAGAATTATTCACATTCCAAAATGCTCACTGCTGACCCCACGACAAGAAACAAATACTGTACAGCTTTGCCCACCATGTTTTCCCAAGTGGAAGGGACACTTTCTCCTTCAAGGTAAGAGAGAGTTGGCAATGAGTGAGGTGGTATCAAATAACAGTAGGGTCCTGGCCACACACCCCTCATGGCTACTGCAAAAAATTACCCCTGTCCTGTCTGAAACTGGGACAACCCCAAAGTTTCAACAACATATCATAATCAGATATCTCTTATTAGCAGTCTTCTCTTGGTTTCAGCAGGACGGCCAAAAAGTAGTGACAGTGGGTCCAAATTTTCCTTGAAAACTGAGGGATGTTGCAGCAAATTTAGAATAAGATAGTTCACAAATTCCAAATATAATAGCTATAGCACTGTTAGCATAAAAACAGGGACAAGGAAAGAATGTCTGCTATTCCCAACTGTTCCCAGTTTTATCAGTGAAAATGTGAAATATTGTTCTCCTGGTTTTCTGTTGCGGGCAGGAGCTGACTACTGCTCTTAAGACACAAAATACCTTGCAGTTTGTGACATGTGGCTGGGTGGATATTGTGATTTCTCTATTGGAGCTGGTTGATAACCAACTAGCTATGAATGATGGATAAAAATCATTATTTTATTGAGATTGGGGACACATTCTTTGCAATATTTAGTTCAAGATAACACATAGGAACAGCAAAAGCAGATGGACTGTGCCTTGACATAGCAGTCCCAAAGTAGAACGTTGCTCAGCTTCCTAGGGGTTTAGTTACTTCTATTAGCTAGAAGATTTGCTTAAAGACCTATTAAAACATTTTGTGCTCTGCTGTATGACTTTAGTATTAATATCTAAAGTGACATTTCTTCGATCTTAAGTCAGATTGTCCAGCAGCATTTCTATCTTTCAGACTTCTGCATCAGAGAACTCTCAAGGCAGTACTGGAGGAAACCCTGAATTGCTTTGTAAATAGGCCTGGAGAGGGTTAGATTTATTTGGTGTAAACCTGACGCATTTGTAATTCAGAAAATTCTGAATAATGAATAAGAAGAACAGATCACAGTTTAACCTTCCTATTGGCTTCAGCCTCAGGAGGTAATTAGACACACTTTCATGGAGGCAACAAAAACATAGTGTTTTTTACCCTGAAAGCTGACACAGCATTACTTTTACTTCTACGCTTAACATAAGCACTCGTGGTTTACTGACATAAAGTAGGTCAAGGAGTGAAGCATAATTAATTGTATGCCTTTTCTATAGTGAATCCCCAAACCCCATGGCTGAATGAATTCCATTAGATACACACACCCTTTTTTTTTTTTCATCTTTAGCCTTATTTTTGTCAACAGACAGCAGTTCCAGTTCCTCAAATCTCTGAATTGATTATGGTCATCTACACTGTCTTCACCTGCTCTGTCTGCTGAGCTTTATTTTCTTTATCTGTTTTGTGACAGATACATACCTTGCTTTAACTTTTTTTTTCTCAGAACTGAAAACAAATTTTGAACTACGTTACCGTGCTTCCCTAACAACAGTTATATCAGTGTAACAATGCCTTTATTTTAAACAAGTGCAGAAGGTATGTAATAATTTAAAGGGGAGAGTGTTTCCCTTGTGTATTGTCTTAAAAGAGGAAACAGTTTCACAGCAGCATAAATACTCTTCCTAGCAGTACCAGACATTAATATTCTGCTTTTCAATGTGCTCACTGCACTGTCTGAGGGTTTCAGTGTGCTGGAGGTAGCTAAAAACTCCTTCTCTGCCTTAACCTCCACCAGCAGCCCAGCTATGCTGAACCTGGAGCTGAGGGAGGGCTGTGCTTCTCCAAATGACAGGGCAAGCAGTCAGCTTTCTCCTCCTGCAAGCAGCATGTGATGTGTGTGGCTGCCACATTGCAGGGAAAAGCAAGGGTTAACTCACCCTTCTACTTTCTCTCTAAATAGTTTCCCTTCTGCTGTTGCCTCAAGGGCAGGAGTCAGGGAGCTGGTCAAGACCCCTGGGCTGCTCAGCCTGGTGCCTATGAGAGGGGACAGTGAGACAGAGAGGCTTCCTATTTCCTCTGTCTCCCATACAGACACAACTGTGTCTGTACCACATAGAACAAAAGCATCCAGCTGTTTACTAGCTGCTGGGTGTGTAATGCCAGCATATATATGTCTGTGCCTATATGGGCCCTTCTGCTTTTGCTCTGCAGTTACCCTTTCCTTGGGGCTCTTTGCTGTGCACCCAGGAATGCATTCATACTTGGGTTGCCCATGTCTGGTGCTTAGTGTGGCATGTACAAAAGGCCCATTTCCATGAATGCCTTCTGGGCCTTGGTGGTTTTTGCAGAGTTAGATGAGTGTCATGGAATTATCCCCAGTTTTCTGCCCCTTCTGCTCATAAGAAAGGATCAAAAAATGTTCACAAAACATAACTTTTTTTTCATTAATGTGCATAATTTTTTGGAATGTTTCAACTGGCTACACTACTGAGTTCTCATCTGTTGTAATTTCTCCTCCTGGGCAGGAGAAAACTGAAAGGCCAGCCTTTGGACTGGAAGCCAATGGATTAATTTGTAATTTTTCCAAGTATAGGGTGTTGCAAGACAAAGAGATTTTGTAATAGGTCTGGACATCATATAGCCTTTATGAACAGCCTCACTTGTTAGAATTATTACTTCCAGAACTCATCCAGAGAATTAAAAGCTCCAGTTTTCTCTGTATAAACAAAAACCTCACTGCTGGAGAAATGATCTTATGAAACAGCTCCAAGCTCTTAGTTCCTATTTTTACCACCAAATTTGCCTGCAGCTGCCAGTTTGAATTACTTCCATCTTTTCTCTGCTTAGAACAACCAAGGGAGTAGAGAAAAGAGAAAAAGAAGATCTGCAGAGATTTTGATTCTTTAAGACGAAGTAAGAATTTGTGTAACTGAAAGCTTGATAGGCGCAGAGCCAGAATGGATAGAACAATTAATTCCTCCATTTGTCCATGTTGGTTCCTCCCTTTTCCTCATGTAACCAATTGGCTTATTAATGTTGCAGTATAGATCTGTAGACAATCTAGGATAAAAATGCAAGTTGGTTGTCTTATGCATCGCCAATTTTTGTAGGGTTGAAGAGTTCACAATTTGGAAAAAACTTCCCATGTTCTTATTTATCTATGCTTAGATTTATAGAACTAACAGTTATGCTTTTGCTGTTTTGTGTGATGAGGAAAAAATATAACACAAAATAGAGCAAGCCCTTTTAGTTTTTGATTTATAGAGTCTGATATGTGTTGACCTCACTCTGTCTACAAAGCAAAGGAGTGTGGGGTTGTCTCCTCTTATCACTTATATTACAGTGATCAGTCTACTGTAATTTTTATCTGTTTCCTGAGATACTGACAGTCTAGTGTTCTTGGTTTTTACTCTTCTGTGATCTAAAAAATTGTATCAAAATAATCAAGCACCAATTGAAAATTTGATGGTTGCATTTAAAGTAGATGTATTTTTTCCTCACAGCATACTTTCTTATATATTATTGCCATTGCTGTTTTAAAAAAAAAATAATATAATTTCAGGATTTTTACAGTAAAGCTTTCTTAAGCTTGGTCATGTCATGATTAAATTTGGTTTCTGCATTTTCTCAACTGTGTCACAGAAAGAGAACTGTTATATGGTTCTCTCCCATGATGCATTCACAGTAAGGATGTTCAATAACTGTGCTATTTTTTCTCCAAATTCTCATCATGTGACCGTGCTAAAAATAACTCTGCCTGTGACTTCTGGCTTTGTAGATTTGCTATATTTGCTGTAAGTGGAAGAAGATGAGCAGGGGTTTGGAGTCAAACCTTATTGTTCAGCAGTGGTCTCTTACCGAAGCTATGAAATGTCACACAAAGAAGTAGATGTTAATTGACAGAACTAATTTCAATTAATACTGGTTTTCTTCACGTCCTAATAGCATGTTATGTATGTGGACAGATAGGGAAAAGTAGATGGCTTCCAAATACTTCGAACTTCACTTCTATTTACTTCTATTGTGAAGTTATATATTTAGATGAAAGGTGGAATTAGGAGGCTATTTGCATCATGCATTTACATTTTTTCTCCAGAAAGCTGAGTAATGTTTATAGTAAAAAACCCCAGATTCTCCATCACCAAGGAAACAGATTGACCTATGCCAATAATACAAACATGATTATGTATAAAGATTAATATTTTGGAGGATATGATGGGGATTCCAATGGTTTTATTAGATAAGGTATTGAAGAAAACAAGTTATTAATTAACACTTTAAAATTTATACAAAAAGGAGGGCTATGTGGATGTGTACCTGGAAACTTTAATGCAAAGGACACAAGACACAGCAGGCAATATCCAAGAGGATAGAATACCACCTGGTGAGAGGTATATTTACAAACCATTGGTCTAGTGCTTTGGAGATAGGCACCATTTTGTTTTCATAAGTTCCTACTGAACTGACCATCAGCCTGAGGCCTTGCATTTCCTCCCAGCTCCCTTCTTGCCATTAATTTTTATGAAAGCAAAGACCAGGCAGAAGCATGTGTTAGGACTGACCAAGAAGATAATCTGATACACAAAATATTTATGGTCTACTCCAGTTGAAATAAATGGAATAAATTGATTTGAGTTGAGCAGTATCTCCTCTTTTAAAGGGAAAATTTATTGCTTCTAGCAAGTAGCTTTTCAAGGGATCCTGGCCTCTAATGAATAAAATACAGTGTTCAAATTTCATTTACGCTAATAATGCAGGATATTCTCATGCAGTGCTGAGGAATCTACTGTGTAAAGTGTGTGTACTAAAGCTCTTGCACATGGCCAGTGCAATATCAAGGAGTTTTACTGTGAATTCAAATCATACCTTTCATATTTGTTTTACTTACAACCTTTGTATTTTCATACACTTACCCCTTCCTGGTGGATAACATTAATTTTTTCAAATGAAACTCCAATTAACATTTTCCTAAATAATACTTGTTGGTGCTGCCCAGTGTTTTACACACAGCATCAATGAATTTTGAATATTGTGACATCTGAGGAGATGGGTATATGTGCGCACATAACAGGAGACATACTTGACACTGTAATTTCTCTGTTATCAATACATGTAAGTGCTTATCTGTCTTCTCTCTTACCTTACTTTACAAAGCAATTCTCAATGAAAGTCAGAGAGCCCTGGCAGCAAAGTGGCTTTAACTCTTGATGATCATTTATTTGCATGAAGACCCAGCTGAACTTCTTTTGCTTCTACTGAAACCTTTTTTTCAAGTCTGAGTTCTCCACAGAGATAATTAAATAACAAAGTAGTACTTTGACTGCAAGGAGTGGAAACCTGAGAAAGAAGCCTGAGGTTTTAAGAAATTGTCTTAGCAGGACTCTGAAAAACTGAAGAGAGCAAGAAGAGAAGCAAAATTTAAATGACTGGTGGTGACATGGAGAGGATGGTTTTTAATAATGGGAAGCAAAAAATAGGGAAGTGGAAAGATTCTGAATGCTTCACAGCACCCTGATCAAACCCAGAAAATACCTTAGAGTGGTTAAATGATATGCAAGAAAGTATTGAGAGGGACATTTCCTGATGCGAGACAAAATCTGCTTATCAAGTTGCTAATATGTATCCCTGAAAAAGTGAACTGTAAATTGGGAGTATATTTTCAACTGGAGGTCTGGGGAAGTTAGTTGTGCTTAAAGACATTGGCATATCAAGAGTGGATTTACGGTCTTCCTAGAGGCCTTGGAAAGGAAGTGCTATTTTCACAAATTAGAAACTAAAAGAGAGGTAGTATTAAGGAAGCTAATAAAAGAGAATCTTTGCAACCATTCCAAGGGGAACAGAGAGAGAAAACTGTATACAGAACACTCTGTTTTTCTAGTAGTCTTTATATTATTCTGGGTTGCGTTATTTTTCAACATAAATCCTAACATATTAGCCACACGGAGTTTTTTGATCCGTTTTCTTTTCTTTGACTAACATTTTTGTCTCTTACTGTGTCTAATGAGGCCAATGTGTGTCATGTAATTTTATTAATTTCAGGCTCTGCAAATAATCTAAAAAATATTGAACACTATCCTTGCAGAAAATACCATCACTGAAAGTCCTACTCCTAAGAGAAAAGTGCTTCTAGATGCTGGTTCATACTGATCAAAACCATTATGATATTGTAGAACTATTGCTTTCAAAAGCCAAAAATGCATGATATAGTAATAATTCTAACATTTTTATTTGATAAGCTTCCCAGAGGACAGGATAAGGAGAAGTTCTATTAAATTCATAGATGATATTAAACTCCAAGTAAACATAACACTGTGTGCAGAAGAATTAGGGAACCTCACCAAAAGGCTATAATAAACATGGTGTCTAGGTGTTACTGATATAGTCAGACTGAATATACACATAGGAGAGTAGAAAATCCAGATTTGTGGTGATAACATTTTGGAAGGATACTTAAACTCATGGTTATATCTCTATCTCTCCAGTGTAAGAAGCTCCCCAATATAGGAAGTATATATCTGATATGAGAGACTGGTTTTTTTGCACACCAGTATACTGTTACAAACTTTTACAGATCCCTTTTCTGTCCTCTAGAGGATCTGACCATTAGCAAGTCCCTGGACTAAGTTCACTCTTTGATCTTCTATGGCAATTCTTATGTTTCTGCTGTATTTGGAACCACATACCTTGCTACAGCTACACATTGTAGAGCCAGTATTTCAAGAGAGATGACCATTGACTGAAGAGACTTAGATGTTGGACCAAAAGGTTGGTGGAGATTTAAGGTGAGCCATTATCCAGTCCTTGCTTCAGGCCCATTCCATTTTTTTCTCTGCTCTGTAGAAACTTTTCAGGTTTTTCAGAGACAGTTCCTCAGTTATCCACACACACAAGGTACATTCCTTTTCTCCCCAAATGATCAACAGGTCTTCCTTGAGGTAACTCAGAGAAGAGAGGAAAAGCATGTTGGTAACATGTCTTCAGTCTGCTTCAGATCACTTAGGACAAATGGTAGAAATCCCAAAGACTAATTGCGTGACTTTTGGACTGACACACTGGCAATTGCTCTCTGTTCGCCTGCTGTGTACATGTATCGTGTTTCTTCCCGTAGCCATGCCCAGTCACTTCCAACAAGAGCAGGGAACAAGCAATGTTTTGTTTTATGAAGGAGCTAGTTACGAAATTCAGAGCTGGTTTTCTGTAGGCACAGCATATTAATGCATTGAATGCAAGAAAAATAAAAAAGTCAAGTGAGGACACTCCTGTGAAAGGCAAGGCCATTTGTTTCAAACTTCTGTCTTTCTCCTATGGATTTTGCCCAACAGCTTGTGAAAGAAGATATAAATTTCCTTCTCTAGATTTGTAAATCATTCTGGTTTAACCTCTTTCTTTGATAGGAAATGTTGGGTTATGTGAGTGACCTAAACCTGAGGCTGCAAAGACCTTTCTCAAATCTGAGTATTCAGGGAAATCAGGAAATTGTACAGAAGGCACAGTAAAGGATTTTTTTGGATGTAGATCTGCTACCTGAAATCTAGACTGGCAAGAGAATATTATTTGCTTCATTTCCCTAGGACTTTGTCTATCTGTATGCTTATGTCCTCCTTTTCAGCAACTCCAGCTCATACCATTTTTTCTCTAAGCCTCAGGGATTTTTAGTTTGGGCTGGGTTTAGCTTTGTAATAGTATTTATTTTTCTGCAACTCAAATCTGTTTGGCAAAAACCCCTTCTAATTCTGCCTCAATTCCTCTTTCAGTGATCAGTCAGGCCTACATCCTTCTAGACAATTGAATACATAGTTCCTATGTAAGGGCCTAACTCACTGAAATAAAAATCCCCAATTTTATTTCTTTTGGACCCCTGATTTTTTTTTTTGTGATTTTTGTGGTTGATAGCCTTGGTCTCCTTCTACCATGTCCATTTAAATGTCTGTTGGGCTGAAGATCATAATGTCTGTCCTCTTCTGCAAGGTTCTACGAATATTTTATGTGTTTTGCTTTGGCAGAGCAAAGAAGCTCTTTGTAACAGACAAATACAGAGAACATGACTCTGTGATCCATTCCACTTCAGAGTATTGAGAATATATAAAGTTTTAGTTCATGGTGCATATGGTTCTGCCAAAAATTCAAGGTCATATCAAGTTCTAAAATGCATAATTTGGACCGCATAGAATCCATATTTTAACCGAAAAACACAGGTAAGAAGAGTTGAAGCATAACTTCCAACCATGACCCAACATTTCCTGGGCCTAGGTTCTTAACCATTACTCTGCCATGAATTAGACTGGGAATTTAAACCTCCCACTTTGTTTTAGTTTTGTTTAGTTTAGTATCTTTTACTAAAGACTAATCTTGTCTTTTACGGATCAGGCAGCTTGCTCTGCATCTGTACTTAAAGACATTTTTACACAAACCTTTATCATCAAAATCAGTTGTGATTCCATTGTGGGCAGGGCAGTATCCTGAGGAGTCAAACATCCAGTTTAGCTACGTTCTTCGGTAAAGTGGGTATTAACTTCTCTTCTTTGCATCTACTTAATGTTTTTCTTCAATGGTATAAAAGCAACACATTGGACCATTTAAGAATATTATTTTTTCCATTGAGGACTGTCTTTTGCTTGCTCATTTTTAACTGTGGACATCCATTCTTCTGACACATTTCCCACTGGAGCAGGAAAAAAAACCCAATACAATTATTAAAGGGTGAGGGATGTAATTTTTGTGGGTTTTTGCATCCTATTTTTTTGCTGTAAGGAACATTTTACTTAAAATGCAGACAGATACACAACGGTTAACTAAGTTCAGCATTTTTCATTTTTTTTTGTCTCTTTGGTAGTTTCATTAAATAAAAAAGCATGAAACTGAAAGACAAAATCAACTAGATTTGAAACTATCATTATTGTTTCTTCATAAGACCCGTTCATTTCACAGAATCACAGAATCATCTAGGTTGGAAAAGACCTCTGAGATCATCGAGTCCAACCTGTGACCTAACACTACCTTTTCTACTAGACCATGGTACTAAGCGCCACATCCAGTCTCTTCTTAAACACCTCTGTGGATGGTGACTCCACCACCTTTCTGGGCAGCCCATTTGAATGCCTAATCATTCTCTCTGAAAAGAACTTCTTCCTAATGTCCTACCTAAACCTCCCCTGGTGCAACTTAAGACTGTGTTCTCTTGTCTTACTGATAGTTGCCTGGGAGAAGAGACTGATGCCCACCTGGCTACAACCTCCTTTCAGGGAGTTGTAGAGTGTGATAAGGTCTCCCCTGAGCTTCCTCTTCTCTAGCTGAACAACCCCAGCTCCCTCAGCTGCTTCTCACAGGACTTGTGCTACAGTCCCTTCACCAGCCTCATTGTCCTTCTTTGGACACGCTCCAGCACCTCAATATCCTTCCTAAATTGAGGGGCCCAGAACTGGACACAGTACTCAAGAGGTGGCCTAACAAGCGAGGAGTACAGAGTAAGAATCACTTCCTTCGTCCTCCTGGCCATGCTATTCCTAATCCAGGCCAGGATGCCATTGGCCTTCTTGGCCACCTGGGCACACTGCTGGCTCATGTTCAGCTTCCTGTCAATCCAGATCTCCAGGTCCCTTTCTGCCTGGCTGCTTTCCAGCCACTCTATCCCCAGCCTGTCATGCTGCATGGGGTTGTTGTAGCCAAAGTACAGGACCCAGCACTTGATCTTGTTGAACCTCATCCTGCTGGTTTTGGCCCATTTATTCAGCCTGAATTTGATGACTACAATCTGCTGTAAGTCTGCTTTTGCTCATAAAAATCATGCCCCTCACACTTAAATAACATGGGCACCTGTGGTTTTTTTCTCATAGTGCTTGTAATGTTATTTATTGTCTGTCTGTCACCCATGCACACCCAATGATAAGATGACTTACAGTAATATGTAATGTAAATATGTAAGAGTCAAATCTGTTGGTTCATTTTTTTCTTCAGTGCATGAACACCTTTTTTATATAAAGAGAAATTGTTCCTCTGACATTGTTTAAGACTTGTCTATGCATGTTGCAGGAGATAAGTGGACTGGTGGGTTGCATTCTGTGGGGTTTTTTTTTCCAGACTCTTCCTTTTTTCCTCCAAGTATTTAAAAACCTTAAAGCAATATCAGATTTACATTACAGCTACACAATTCAAGTGTATGAGATGTCCTTTTTTTGCCTCTTGGTCTTATAACCAAAAGGAAGAATAGACTCTATAGTGCAAGAGAGGTAGGCTGGAAGGTCTGAAGAGTGGTTGTAGCAGAAACCTTTTTGTGTTCTGAACATCATCCTAGACATTGGGTTGCACGCGAGTTGGTATGGGATGAAGTTTGCTAAGGGGTGTACCATTAGCAGATGTGACCTTTAAGTCACAGAGGTGGGGAAGGACTCTCATTACATTTCTCTTCCAAGTTTTCCCTAGTAATTTTGCGGTAATTCCTCTTTCTTATGAGTGACAGGAAAATAATGATGATTTATTTTTTTAATTATTTCACCCAGTCTAATTTAAGTAAATGACAGAAACTTTTGGCTGCAACAATAATATGTTTTTAATTTTTTTAAAAATATTTTTTTAGAGTGCAGTGCACTTGAAAATTTTTTATGTGATTATGTAATAATAGGGTGGAAAAATCAGGAGTAGAGGTGATAAGTTACATCTTCCTCTGTTTGAAAGTCTATAGAAGACTTTCTCTTTTTCATTTCAACAATCTAGTGGTGCAGAGAGCAATAAGGCTAAAATGAGGTTAGTTCTGAGATAGATTGAATCTGTCAGTATGCACTAAACTTTGGCAGGATTCCACAGCAGGCTGAATGTTGGTGAACTGAGATGAAGAAGCACTTTCATCACTATAAACTAGACATGTCAGCATGCTGACGCCTAACACCCAGGAAAAAAAAAACAACACCCTGAGCTTTCAAGAGATACCACACCTGCTTCTAATAATAAATGACATGTTACTTCCTATCTATTCACTTAAACTGAGCTATGTTTATCTTCTACCTGATTCCATGATAACTTTGAAGTTTGGATTAAGTCTTTTTAAAAAATAATTTCCATTCATGGTGCAAACCTTGGTAGACAGTAATTACAACCCTGACAACTAAAGAAACTTGTTCAGCAAATTTCATCACCAGTTTGCAATACTCACACAACAGTTTTTTCCAGCTATGGTTACATCAGTGCTTCTGGTTGGCTGTTTAAGTTCACAAATGTAAAGTAAGATAAAGGCACACAAAACACTTATACTGAAAGGATCTCTACTGTTACAGGGGCAGTATGTTTTGTTAAAAAGAGAATAGGATTGGATTCAGCATTTTATAGTTTGAAACAAATGCCACTGTGTCATGCCAACTTACAGTCCAGCTTTGAATAGTATGTCCTGGCAAAATGCAACACTATTTCTGTTTTGGTATCCAAAGGGAAATCTTTTCTTCCAAGCTAATTATCCATCTTTATTTTGAAGTGGTTTAAACTAACCAGATTTGACTGTAAAGAGTCAGGATCAATAAAAAATAAACATGTATTCTGCTGATCAGCAGGTATTCTAATTCATCAGCACTAAATCACTTTTATTCAGCTCTGTCCAAGTCTGTTTTCACAGGCACAACATTTTGTAATGTAAAAAGGCTTGACAAATAAACACTGTAATTACAGGAAATTGCTATTAACTGCAGGTATAATAAGATGCAATTTGAAAAATTCTTAAAACCATTATAAAATCATGAAAGCAGGAAGACATACATAGAACAGGTCAGTAGGCTATTTAGCTAAGTCACAAAGATAACTTTCTTCTTCTTTTTCTCTGCTTTCTTTTAAAAAAAAATTAGAAAGATTTTAGAAGATTTTTCTTAAGAGGAGCCCAGTCAGCTCTAGAAGCTAAAACTATTTTTTATAATTTTTATTATTTGTTTATTTATTTCTGCTTGTATTAAATCTATAAGAGGTTGTCCAGAACTGGAACTTACTATGCTACCAAAACAAATATTATTAATGATATACATAATTGTTCATTTGAATGTCTTATTTATTTAAAATTACAGCTAGTGATGGCTTGGTCCTCTCCCTTTTTTTGTCATAAAATGAATTTTGGTATGCTACCTACCTCAGGTTCTGTTTCTGGCTAGCTTTGTAATAATACAAAGTTAAAATAAAGGTAAATAATCCTAAGCAAATTTTTTTCTTTTTTTGAGCGCTTCACAGAGAAATAGTTTTGGTAATGTATTTGAATTAGTAGAGTACAACAAAATTCAAACCAGGTGTAGGAAACTGCATCATCATTCACATCCTTATAGCTGCTCCTTTCCACATCTGATCTTAATTTGATCCTTTAGATCTGCAAAACTCTGCTGTAAGTTCACAGTTGGCTATTTTGTGAGAATCTCATAATTTTCTTTTCCTTTCCAAAACTAGAAACGCACAGGAAGACAAAAAAGAGAGAAAAAAATTAAGGTCATAACAAAACCTTTGTAATCTCCAGCAAAATTTAATTCTACAAAGAAGCTAAGGATTAGACAAAACTGAGGCCCTTTGTATGACCCTAGAAATTCATATACCTTTTACCCTTATTGTCTTCTTCTGTTTTAATATGAAATATCGTATGTAAAAGGAAATTTTCAAAAAATCTTTCAAAATATTTTCAATCATCTGTTCCAGTGCTATACTCCTCACTTTTTAGGTCAAAGCTGACCTCATGAGAGCTAAGACAGTTCTTCTGTTTCAGTGTGTTAATTGCAGATGCTGTTAGGAGTGGTTATTGAAGTGAACACATCTTTGCAGCTATGTCAAATAAAGAAACATCCATAGCAATTATAAACACAGTTTTTGAGTGTTCTCGTGTTTGATATCATAACTTCAAAAATTTTAATAATATAAGATAATTAATGATTAATTTTTGGCAAATCAGCTTTATAATACCTCATAGATGGTTAGGGATCTGAAAAAATATTCTGAATAGGTGGTTTGTACTCTCAGTTTTTCCAAAGGATTTATCAGCAAACCAGAAAGGTTTTCAGATCTCTCTCATGCAGTTTTAATCAAATTATGTAAGGCACTTGTAAATCTGAATTCAGTAATGAAACAGTGGTCAAACAGGCACACATCTCTTTGTTTCTCTATTGCTCTTAAAAGAGATCTCTATGGTCTTCGCTACTTGAAATTGAATTTCTCAACATCATCTGGAAGCAATAGCTTTCTGATACCAATTAAAAATGTCCTTGAATTTAATTTCCTGCAGATTTTTCTCAAAAAAAATTTGGGTACATTACTTTCAAGTTTATAGATCTCCACTGCTAATCGTTTTGTTTTGTTTTTCCTGGTATCTGTGTGAATTTAATCTTTGGTTTTAATTTCATGGTGGTTTAGAGCAATAGACAGAATCTAAGCAGTACCACTTCCTGTGACTCTATGAGAGGCTGAGGGAATATTAACAGCATCACCTTCATTGTAACTGTGTGACAGTCTTCTGTGTATTCCAGGTGGGACATTAAACTTAATACTGCCATTGACAGCACTTCAAGCTATGTCTCTAAGACATACATATATGTGAATGTATTCCTGAGCCTTTATTTTCATTTTATTGATGGGTGACACACACAAAAAGTTCTATCCCTTGGAAAGTCTCACTTTGTGGAATAACATGGGTGATCTGACATCTGATTCTTGCAAAAGCTTGGGATAAGCCAGCAAGGTTTACATCAATTCACTCTAAAGTGGTATTTTTTTCATCACACTTGTGTAAGGGGGGAAAGTTTAAGTTTCCCTTTTGGTTGCACTGAAATTGCTGCCACAGTTTCAGTTCTAAAGGTTATGTGTCAGAGGGAAATGAGAGCTTTAAAATAGTTCTGAAATGTTGTATAGGAAAGCTGTTAAAAAAGTCAGCTGAATTCTGTTTCTGCTAGCAATATTTGGACATTCTTTTTTGTGCCCTGGGATCCAGTGTAGGTTGGCAACATTGAAAAAGTTCAGACTCTTCTTTCAGGCCAGCTGGCAGGGGCTATGGTCCTGCAAGGAATAGAGGAAGGCTGTCTCTTTAATAGTGTGGTGCTGGTAAGATCCAGAGCTTGATAAGTTCCCATGCCCCATAATGTACATGTATTTTCCCCAGGCCATACCTTCCAGATGTTGAACCTGTCTCTGTGTTGTGCTGTATTTCCAGCTGCTGAATTTCATATGTGTTGAATCCTTTTGACTCAAAGAAGTGACTAAGCAGTTTTCCTATTTGGCAGCTCCTCTAAATGAAAAAACATTTCCAGACATGCTTGTTGCAGCAGCAACCTAAAACCTAAACCTTTTGGTGACACACTGGTTTTCTGTTATCTGTCCATGCACTTCTAGATAGGAGGTGGGGCAAACCCTTTCTCTTCAGTGTCTTGGAAGCTGTTTAAAATTTATAGTTTTACCAGTATGAGATGTATCATCACCGCTTGGATGAAACTCTTTTGTAGGCTGTGTTTGGTTGCTCCACTGTAATTTCCAAGACAGTGTCAAAATGTCAAGCTTCAACATCAACATGAACTCCTGAAGCCATTTTGATGATTGAAGTAGAAATATTATTTGCCATTCACAAAACTAATGTGTGACTCTAAAACAAACAACACAAATGGAAACCTGCTGCTTCAGATGTTGAAAGATAGACCGATGGTAAACTAGAAAGCATTTTGGATGACAGGGCTAGATGTACAAATATTATTTTTCATCTCTGACTTGTGGAAACATAGATATCTCCACATATAAGAGAAACCTAACATCATTATGCTGAGTATAAACTTATGAACTGCATAGCAGAGTTGAAACTTTTTATCTGATCGGGGGGTTTTAACACTACTTTGTACTTTTAAATCGTATTTCACTCTAATACTTAAGCACAGCCTGTTTTTCAAAAAACCTTTCTTAAAAAAAAAAAGAAAAATAAAAGTTCTGGGTAAAAGGAATTGAGCTGCACATTCAAAAGAATTAGTCATCTCATCGTCTGATTTAAATCAGGGTAATTCCATGCATTTGTAACAGCTGGACATTTGGCCCAGGGATTTGTCTAATCTGGGACCCAAGTTTTGATAGATAAGGAATTCCCATCAAAGCATTTAAAGCTCATGTTCTTTTTTTAATTAGGAGACATCTGCAAAAATGGACTTGAGAAAGCTGAACGGTCTCGATCTCTTCACAATTATAATCTATTTTACCCTATTGCAACTATTTTTTAAAGACCTTCTCAATCTATTTCTTATTTGAGAGTTAGTCCTTACCTTTTTTGGCAAAACAAAGTAAGAAATGTGTTTATTCTTCCACTGGAGCCCTCAAAAGAGGGCTCAGAGGTAACCATGTTGCAAGGAACTTACATTGCCGGGAATTCAGCTGAATTTGGTTCATGCACTCTTCATTCTACTAACTCTCAGTTTCATATTTCTATTTAATTATTTATTAAACTCTTTTTCTTCTTCCTGTAGTCATGGTCTCTCTGATCCACAGAAATGGGAGAACAACTACAGAATCAATTTCTTCTGCATTTTTGATCACAAAGTATGTGAATATCTCTGAAATCATGATGTTATTTATCAAGGCACTTAACTGTCAAATACGGGAGTTATGTCACAGTTAAGTGAGAGCTTTTGTATGTGACAACACACAAACATGCAACCAGCCAAACTGCTTCATTTGTGTGTGTGTGTCCTTGTGTGTATGTAGCAAACACAAAATCAAAGGTTAAAGCAAAAAGCATCAGACACTATTCTATTCTACTATTTCCAGATGTGCTGAATTCCCACAATGGAAGGAATGTTAAAAATGTTTCAAATTAAATTGACCTAATTGAAAGGGAGCAGCAACTGGTTTGCAGCAGTTTTGAAACTACATGAGAAAACAATTTCTTAGAAGCTAGAAATATGCAAACATTTTGTAATTGTTTTCAACCAATTGTTCATCTATGTTACCTTGCTACACACAGAAAGGTACCCATATCTTAATATTGCTATTTGTATATTTATATGTATGTATGATTGGATGTTCCACACCATAACAAAAATTTGTATTTTTCTGAGCAAAGCAAATTGTATGTCACACCTAAATATTTCATTCAATGAAGTAGTATAATTCTTGCTGTATGTTTCTTTGGGCTTGAGACACAGTTTATAGACATGCATGTTTTATGACACTGAATCAATAACTGGGGCAGCCAAAGGGTGGACACACATCTGTCCTGCCAGTCCTACTAAGGTGAAAGTCATGATATTCTTAACCTGGCTAAACTCGTTTTTGAAACCCTGAGCCTGTAAGACTTTATACATGTGCTTGATTTGATGTGTGAAAGCACTAGAAAAGTCAATGGGATGGCTTACAGTATGTGAAGACGAATATGGGTGCCTAAGTCTTCCTAGCAGTGGGCTCTTTGGAATGAATATCCTTGTCTCATTTCATGGAACAGGTGATAGAATGAAGTCTGGTATGTTGCTGTTCCTCTCATTGTTCTAAACAAAAAAATTCTCTGGCTAACGAGAATCCCTGGAAGCAAACCATGTTACTTGTAGGGGAAGGAAGAAGTGAATAGCCATAGGCAACTTAAGGAATCAGTGACAGCATTTTAAGTTCTTGAGAAGTTCTGGGCAGCTGATGTTTGAATAATTTTTGAAAGATTTGCTATAGTATGTGTCAGCCTCTATGACACATTCTATCTTGGAGCAATGTCAAAGAAGGATGTCTTGAAAGAAAATTCAGCTGCAGTGATTAAATGAATCGCTCAGTGAACATAAAAGCAGGTACCTGGAGATTTAGAACAGCACTGAAATATACAATGAAAAGGAACTTTTAGAAAGGCAAGGGACCCTACTTGTAATCTATTACTGAAAAGACGTTTGAAAAATGCTGATTTGGACCCTTTCTGGCCTAATGAAATGATTAAAGGTGTTAGAAATATAGTTACTGATTGCTACTTTATGCATTACGACTGAAGAAGAAAGAGAAGTTCAGCTTGTTTGAGTGAAAATCTTCATTGAGAATAATTTGGCAAGCTCTCATGTGAAAAGCATTAAGGAATGAAAGCTTTTTTATTTCTTTACTGAAGACATATTTTCTTCAACATCCATATTGCTGGTGGCACAAAGATTTTGGTGAGAAAGTTTGGAGTGAAATATTTGGTTGAAGGTTATCTTCGTCTTCACAGATCTTTTTCTTTTATGCTCACTATTGATATAGAAAGTTCCCTAACAGCTCCTTCTCTGGTTTGTTGTCTCCGGTGAAATTGCAGGAAATTGTTTGTCCTCTAACAACCTTCTCTCATGCAATACAGTAAGTTTCTCATTCCCTTATGCTTCCTATAACAAAATAGATAGAAGAATGGGCTTTTTGTCAGTGTTCTTTTGTCATTTCCTGTGACTGAATTTCAATTAACTCCTACACTGTTAACATTACAGGTTTGTATCTACTTCATTGTTAAATCTGTGCAATAAAATATGTCTTTAATTACTGGTTTTTATTTAGAATTATTTTCCAATATTAGAAAATAGTCAATGTTGTAATCAGCTCTTTACTGGATCTGAAATCTTGCTGTCAAAAGGAAATTCTCTTGAATATAAAAATTGCTCAGCAACACATTAGAACTAACATTATACAAATTGTAACAAAGACATCAGTAATTGAATCATCTTGTATCCATGTATTTTTTTATGGACAGACTGCTTGTGGCCTAGGAGATCTCATTTACTCAGTTAGGGCGATCTCAAACAGGATTTGGGCTTAGGCATGAATGTGAATTTAAACCAGGGTGCATCAGATCTGGCTTAGTATAGTAAGGATTAGGAGAGAAGAGACATTTTTACCTACTCAGAAAGTAGAAGCAGCAGCTATTTTCTTAGCAGTTTCTAAGAATTTCCTAGTGATGCCCAGGTCAAGTCAGACTATTGCTTGATTTCTGCAAGTGCTGACGGGTCATCCAGACCTTTCAAATGGTCTTTGTCGATGTCCATTCAATCTTACCTCTTATTCTATTACATACCTTGTATGTTGCATGGGCAAATCATGCATGCAGTTCTCTCTCTTGTGTAGGTTAGACAACTTCAGGAATACTGTTCACAAGACAGTCTTTATTTGTCACCTGGGAGGTTCCATGTGCAAAGTGGAAGACATGATAAAAATAGGAAACAAGGCAAATGAGCAGTCTAGGATACACTCCAAAGAAAAGCAGAAAAGACTGCCATTTTATGAGATGGTTCTGATTAATTCTTGGATCCACCACAGCGACAGCCAGCAGACACAGTACTCAGTATGGCAGCCTATCTAGACAGAAACTAAGCCATACTCATAGTTTGAAGACCTGGTCTCATATAGCTTTTTTTCAATGAAGGTAGGGCTTGACCGAAATCAATTAATATGCATTCTACTTTTCCAAAGTGGATGGGAGGTTGTGTGCCTTCATGAGCAGCAAAGACATGGCCCTGCAAGGAATGTGTTGGGCAGCATGAATTCTTGTAGCTTACTCTGGTTAGAGTTTCCAGCATTGCAAAGTAGATGTTGGCATGGCTCATTTGAAGCCAGCTGAGCTGTATATAATTTATATGTATTCGGTGAAGATTTGATCCTTAAACTTCCCTTGTAATGCCAAAATAGGGGTTTCTTTTCTATTAAATGCAGATCTCTTGATGTAAACAAGGAAACAACTTTTGTTAGAATCCAGATTCTGAAAGAGGGTATTTTTCTGACTCCGTGTGATATTATCAAGGCTCTTCTGTTGGTATTTATAGGTATCTAGTGAAACTATTCTGCTGCCTTGATTTTTTTTTTAGATAAGTAATTTTGGGGGTAGAGGAAAGGGTGGGTTGTTTTACAGGATGATTTCTGGTTGGATCAAGGAGATGTAATGCTTTTGACTTGGACAACTATTCTGAACTTTGACTTATTTTCAGGAAAAACCAGGAAATACCGTAAAAACAATTGTTATGGAATTTTTCTGAAATATTTCAATAATATCAATAACTTCGCTTCTGTCAAGTTACAAGTATTTGGAAACAAAAGTAACTATAAAAACTCCCTTTCTTGTCCCTTTCCTGAATGTACCACTTTAGTACTCAAGTGTTTAGAGGAGATAATCCCAGAACACAAAAAAAAATGTGGCCTTCTCCTTATTTTAGTCAGAATTTTTTCGTGGTTCATATACTGTGTGGTTTATATATATGAATATATATATATACACACTAGTGGATTTAGTGAAGTGGATTTAGCATAGAGATTAAAAGAGCTCATTTAAGGGTTTTGGATCTTTTTACACCACTTTGCATATGCCAAAATAAGATTTTCTTTTGTTTATTTAAAAAAATGTCTACAGGCTGCACAGTGAATATCACACATTATCAGATTTTTGTAATGTCATTTATCAAAGCAAGTGATGGCAATGTGTCATAAGATATTAAATGTCTGAACTAGGAATTTTGAGTCAATAGTGAAACTGAAATGGTTATAAAGCTTCTTTCATGGGCAACAGAAATAAAACTCAAATAGTCTATTATTTATTATCAAAATCTACAATACATGAGTTTATCTTGTCCAATCTCCTCTTATGTGCAACATTTAACACAGACTTTGCGCAGTCACATAAATCTGTATATTTTCTTCAATTTTATTTTAATTTATTTTATGTATTTTTACCGTTTAGTCCTTCTCAGTTTATCAGACCCCTACAGCTGAGTCGAGTTTCCTTCCTTCCTTTCTTCAGATGAATGTTGCCTTGCATAAATCACTACAGTTTCCCCCTCTGGGGCTTATTTGAATATCACCATTGTCCTTTTTGTAGAAAACTCACAGATAAGGCTGTCTTGATGATCTGGATTTTTGTTAAAGAACTCAGCAATGTCTAGCAATGTCTTAGCATGGCCTCTGGGTGGTTTGTTTTCCAAAAAGATACACCAATTTCCTTAAGAGATGTTCAGAAGAACAGATTCTTCTTTGAAAAACATAGATATTTTCCACTGGACCAAAGCTTACATGATGCACAAAAGAGTAACATAGTAAGTTTTTTCTCTCCCCATTAAATACAACTTTAAGTCATTTCATACATTTGATCTCTGCTTTTGCTGAAAATTTCATCTTGAGTTCTCAGACATCAATAGCTTATGATTTACTACATTAACACCTGTTGTAACAATTAACCTCACAGTTTCACCAGAGATAACGTTACACTGGAAGCAACAGGAATGTAACAGAAATACCCTTAAGCTCCATGAGAAAGATATTCTGTCATTAGGTTAAGGATCTGACTGCTGCTCCATTTTAACACAATTTAATGTAGGTATATGTAATTATTTTAGTGGAATTATTTGTGGTTTAGACTAGAACTGCCTTAAGATGTACAACATAACTAAAACTGCATGATGTCTGGTCACAGAAGTCTTTACATGCATGACCTCCACCATTAGTCGGTTAAAATCTGGGGTTCTTAGCTTAGGCAAAGAAATAATCAGCTGTTAATGAGTATTTCCCTGAATAACTTCACTCCCAAATTTGTCTTATTTGGATTCATTAGGAACGTCAGCTTAGATAGCCTATCTATTACTCAGAAACAGGCAATGGCCAGTCTTTTTGATGGCAATACCACCACCCAATGAAGCACAAGTGAGGTGCTGATCCAATATGTAGAAATACAAAACCTGATTTCTTAGAGAGTCAATAGATGTTGACTCACTTTTTGTACTAGAATTACTGGTTTACTTGGTTTTCATTAAAGAGTTACACAGTTTAAAAACATATATCATAGAAGACTGGTTGACAAATCTTTATTTAATGTTTCAGCATAACATCTGTAGAAAGGAATAGTAGGTGTAAAGGTCATCCTTTTGTGAGGGAAGTAGAAGACATTTGACCATTGAACTTCTCACTCTGCATTGCAGTCATCTTTAAGAACATGGAAGTGTTAGGAAAAAAAGTAAAAATACAGTACAGGACTACATTTCTTTCTTGATGAGAAGCATTTAAACAAACTTTAAATGCTAAATTAACACAGAAATATATTTAACAGATTTCAACATTGAAACTTTTTGGACTAAAAGAACCTTTTGGGTTTTATTTTAAGTATGAGGTATTTTCTAATACCAATTTACATAAGTTTAATAAATTCTAAAAGCATTGGTATGATTTTCAACTTAACTAGTACATTTTTTTCCTATTGTACCTCTTAAATAAGTTGTATGTATTGGAAGAATAAAAGAATGTTTTCAAGTGTATTTATTCAAAAACCAAACTACTATCTTAATTTTAAGGAATTTGTTTTTTGACAACTAAGGTAAAGTGGAGCATATAAAATGATAATTTATGACCCACACCTGTTCAGAGACTTCTCTTAAAGACAGTATAGTAGGTTTTTCCATTTGAGAATACTTTCAGAGTTTATTCTTTGTAGTTTTGTGCATTGAAAACATCCAAGATTTGCTTGAAGCGAACAACAGCAATACGACCACTGACTTGATAGGAACAAATAAGTTCTCTTTTACTTCTCTGGAGTTCTGTGCTGTGGTACATTTAGGTAAGAAGACCTCCTACCATTCCCAAGGTGTTAGAAACCTTAGAAACCTCAGAAACCTCAGAAACCTCAAAGAGTATTAAAAGGTTTCGTTTGATTTTACCCTGCTGTGTCCTGACTGAATGTGAGACATTCTTGACCTGCAGAAGATCCCTCCCACAGCCAGCTCCTTAGCTGTAAGACCTCTAAGGTACTTGCCCATTACATGACCAGATGAGTCCAAAGACCATTGTCAGAATAATTTATAATGTCAGGAGCCCAATCCTGGGAGAAAGGATTACTGGGATAAAACTGAAGTTGGATCTAGTCACTTGGTGCTGCACTGAAAATGACACAGAGGCACTACTATGAACGGAAATCAAGTGTGTATCTCTTTTTCTCTTACAATCTCTTATTGTAAAAAACTTGGCTATACTAAATATTTTTTCCTGCTTACACAATCAAGAGGTGGAATGCCAAAAAGTGCTATAAATTGGTGGCCAAAAATGTGTTTTCAGTCCATTCATAGTCTCAAAGCCTCATTGCCAGAAATGAAAGGAACCATTAATCTAAATTATTTCCTTTGCCACGGATAGGTGTCTTCCAAACCATCTGCTCTACTCTGTAAGGATTAAAAAATATCATCTCAATAAAAATCTATTACTAATTTGCTGCTTTAACAGAAAATAAATGTAAGATTATGAGGAGTAGGAGTGCTCAGAAATAATCAGACTAGTTTATGGTGTGTAATGTTTTGCTGGCATAGAGGAAATAAGACAGTGATACTTTTAATGTTTTTGTTTAAACTTCTGGCTCTGTGGTTTATAAATCATTTATTGGTTAATATGTGTTATTGCCTTTTATTTTTTTTCCAGCTTTATGGTACTGGAATGTCAGGAACACTCAGTTTATGGCTCTAGATTCCTCTTAGTGCCTGTCCTTAGATATAATCATCTGCCTTGTTGCTGAGCAAAAAACCTGGACATTCATGGTAAGTCCAGAACATCCTGAAAGTTTGATCTACTTGCATTTGTCTCTGTGAATATTTTACAAGTTTGCGGTGAGTCTATTAGGGCAATATGAAAGTGAAATAGGTTCTGTTTTGGACATAGCATCCAAAAAGGAGCTTTTAGCATAGGTGTTCATTTCTTTGAGATGTTCTGAACAAATTCTTCTGTTCTGGAGGGGAAACAGCTGGTTAAAGCACAGATCCTACAAAGCAGTGATTTTCAGGCTTGATCTTTACACAGAATGGTCATTATTGGATTGTGCAAGAGGTATCCAGCAGACCTCTTATAAAATAGTAAATTATGTGCGCAAACTAATTTTTCTTTTACAGGTACTTGGAGTTTTGTCTCTTGTTTGATGTGCCCTATGACCATTCAAATGAACACCATTGCTGGGAGAAAAGATAACTGAATCATCAAGTCATTAATGTAGTTGTGGCCTTATTTGCACTGTGATCTTGATGAGTCTATTCTGAGTCTGCACTGGTCTTGATGAGTCATATTCTGAGACTCCAAGAGTTTCTTGTCATAATCAGAGTAACAAGTATAGTAGCTCTCTTTTTAAGTATCATTTAATTTTAAACTGTGATCAGTCAAGTGTCTTCTCTAAAATCTATAAAACTTTTAGTCTCTGTCTAAAGAATTTATTATAAATTGCTTTGCTCAGAAACACCACATTGTCTAATGCAACTGCACTGAAGTCGGGAGAATCACTATGAGTTTATACAATCATCAAAATGAGAATACATCTTGTAGTGTCATGCAACATTATGAAGATTTATGAACGTAGATTTTTTTCTCCTGAAAGATAACTTTCTTCTTTCAAAAACAAGGTAATCAATGCAATCGTACCAGTGCAGGAAAACCTTGAGTTTTAAAATAGTAGTCCAGTGGACTGTGGTAGCTTCACTGAAATTCATACATGACATGAAACTGCACTATTTATATAGAGGTTTTGAAAGGATAATACAGAACTATTTATTAGCAGTGAATAGTAATGTCTCTATTCTGTGAATAAAATAATAAAACACATTTAAAAATGTCCAAAGTAAAAATTTCCTTGGAAATTGTTCTTTAGCTATTACACCCAAACTCACACATGTATAGACTTGCTTGTTGTTAAAATCAGTGTAATTATATACATTGCCTTGTTGTGTCCAATCATCTCTGCATCCACTGTGTCCAATCATCTCTGCATCCACCTTCTACCACAGAGGTATTTTTGTCATGTTCAAAATTAAGACTGCTCTCTTCATTCATATTGTTGGTTTAAGGATTTTGAAAAGTTAAAAGTGGCTTCAACAAGTCAAATCAAAATCATCTTGTATTAAAATAATATCTTAATGTCATACTAGTTGTGTTGGTGTCAAGTGTTGCAATGCCACAGGACATTTAAAAGGGGCTGAGTGTGGAATGTATATTCTCTTACCAGAAACTTCATCTTCCTTATGTTGACAACCTATATTTGTAATTTTATGTGAAACATAATTTTTTTAATTATTATTATTATTATTTTGTATTTTATTTTATTTTTTTTTAGTTTTGGAAAAAGTGAAAAGCAAAGAAAAGCTCAAAAGCAAACAGTAATCTTGGAGCTGTACAGTGTGATTTCTTCATTGTTATTTGCCCTGTAACAATAGAATTTTCAATGAAATTAAAGAAGCATCACTAGTTTAGACATTCTTTAGCATGGACCTATACAATTCTCTAGCAATTAGTCTCATATTTCCTCCTCTGTGTGGCTGCCTCATATAATTTGCAGCTGTTACTTCAATAAGGCCAAAGTGAAATCTTTCTTTTTTTTCCAGGCAGTTTGTTCTCATTGCACTCTGATGAAAAGGCAATATTGCCTACTTGGATTCACCTAAGATACTATTGTTTATAGTTGTAGACTTCTATTGGAGGTTTCTTGAACTTGGGTAAGATGGTATGAAGTATAATAACAAATACCTGAAGAGCTTTAGAAATATTTCAGGAGGTATTTTCTTCAAATGAGTTATTTCCATTTTAAAAGAATTTTAAGTAGCTTTAGAGGATTACTTAGGTTCTTTGTGTTGCACTTTCCTGCCCATGGTCTCTGTGATTTTATCTTGAAGGAATTAAATGGATAAGTGTTCAGATTCAGTCTGAAGAACGCTATTTTCATTTGTCCTGTTGAGGTGGGCACAGCTCTCTCCTTCTGTACTGTTTACTCAGCCATACACCAAAGTAATTCACTAAAACATTAGGCAAATTATGTTGACGTAGTCCCGTCCTGAGTACAGGCATGAGTGACTGGGTTATTCAAAAGGAAATAACAGGCTGAAAGCTGTGTTTTCAGTGGGAAGTACTTGTTGCATACCGTTTAAAAATTCTGTGTATTTCAGTCTCAGTTGGCTTATTGTGATCCTTCCCTAGCCAAGATAAAAAGGCACTTCTGAAAGAAGACTCAGTCCACCTATCTTCTTGTAGTGTGAGTTGCCCTCCACGTTCCAATGATGAGAGAGATCTTATGAGTTTGGACGAAGAGCTTAAATGAGGCCTCTAATATTTAGGCAGTTAACAGTATATGAAATGAACTCTTCCATTAAAGATCTCCATCTAGGAGGGATCAATGAACTTTGTTTTGGTAAGGAACCTTGAACAGCTAGACATAGAGGCTGGTGTAAATATTTAACTTAGCATGAGCAGTAGGTATAGATATTAATTGAGAAGAAATCTGTGCTACCAAAGCAGAAGTACTGACAAGAAATGTGCCCGTGTCTGACATTTTCAGGTTCCAGAAACTGACCTATAGCAGAATAGAAAATAATCTGAGATGACTTCTTTTCCCAGTTAACGAAAACAGGAAAAAAACTCAAGTCTGGCTTCTACTAAAGTAACTAAGCAAATATAAGAAAGCTACTGTATAGAGTGAGGGAAGTTTTACCTTGTAATAGATGAAGTGATAATCACATCTCAGAAGAACTAATTTGCATTGTTCTTCATTTAAAAAAGTGGAAATAAGCATGTGAGGAGAACTGCTTGTGGGATAGATAGGCATCAGCTCATTTTACTTCTTCTATGTTACAGTTTTAGGCATTCAACTCCACTGTTTTTAAGGAACTATGCAGTTCCTCATAAAATGAGACTTTCATTAAAATCTTAAAAGTTCATTCCATTTATGCAGCAACAGGAATTAACCTTAATTATTATGAACTTTAAAATCTGTGAATTATGATCTTCAGAGATATTTTTCATTTTAAAGACTAAGAACTGAATGGGGATTACAATTTCATTTTGTCACAGTCTATGGCAAGGGGAAAATTGCCTGAAATATGTAAAAATTGTATTGTAAAACTGATGCTCTAAGAAAGTACGAAAGCAGCATGCTGTACCTTTCAGCAAAAAAGATCTTTTATCCTACTGCAAACCCGAGAGAAGATTTACTCTGAGAGAAGAAGAAAAAAAGAACTTATTCTTTTCCACTCCCACTTATTCAAACACGCTCTTAGAAACACTAGTCCCAAAACATAAATCCTATGGACGACATTCCAGGGGCACAGTAATAGGGATGTATTAACTGGAGGAAAGCTGTAAGAATATTTGTTGCAAACCAGTGTTTCTAAACTAATTAGCTCAGGTGCTTTCATCATCTCCACTTATGCACCTTTCCAGAGTGTAATGGGGGGGCTGTGTACAGATAGCCACTCAGGTCCTGAGCAGTTTGGCTGAACCAATGTTGCTTTAGATTTTGCAATTAGCTTGTATTTTGGTATCATGCTTGCTGTGCAGTGAAGACTTGACCCCAGTCTTCTATCTCTGACTACTCAGGAGCAATCATTGGCATAGTCACATAACCCTATTCAGGCTAGTATCCTGGTAATCCTTAGCCAGTCTCCACCTTTTGATCAGGACAAGAAGGAACTCATTCACAGTTTCCTATCTTACACAGTGCTTGTAGCATGTATCACTCCAGTTACCCCAAGTTCAACAAGGTACAATTAGTCTTACTGTTTGCAACAGGATACCTCACAGCTAGCGAGGCAGTGTGAAACAGGCTTAGTTTTTATTTATTTATATTTTTTGTAACTATTGAATTTTTAGATTTGCCCTCTTGCTACCTAAAAATCTCAGAGCATTTCAGACTACACATTTTCCCTAGGGAGTAGTTGTGCTCCTGTAGACTGTTTCTTGTCTCTTGCTACTTCTTCCTCGGAGGGAGAGAAAACACTTCTAGGAATGGCTTATACTGGTGAATAAATAAAGCCAATGTGAACACTTTCTGAAAATGTGGTACACTTTCTTGATTTGCATTGGAAAAGTTTGTGTGGGGAAGATTTTTGTCTCACAAATAAATGTGTGAGAAAAAAGACAAATAAAACTCTTCTAGGCTCAGTTTGACCTCAAAAAATACTGGAGTATCACACTGTTTCTTTTTTGATTTGGCTTGATATAATTTCCTCTCCTTCCATTTTTCAGGTTCATGTAGACTAAGAAAATATATGTTAAGTTCTGGACTTACATATTATATTTAAAGCAATGCAAATCTAGGTCTTTGCCTAAAAGCTTTTGGCAGGTACATGAGGTTCATGTAAGCTGAAGCTGTCAGTATAAAGCTGCCTTGCCAAGGCAAGAGATTGGTTGCCAAAAACTGTTCACTGAACAATGCTGCTTTGGATAGAAAGGAAAAACCTCTTCAACACTTGATTCCTATGGCTATGTTTCCTGTTTGATGTCCATAAGTTGCTTTTGGGATACTGAGGCTTCTATCAGAGTGCTGAAATCCCATAAGACGCTTTAGACTTACTGATTTCAAAAGAAGGCAAGTAAAAGTGCCTAGGAAGTGAGCGCCTAAGCTGGCAGGCACAGATGGAAATGAACAAGCACTGTGTGCCCTGCTCCTGCCAAATCTAGTTTGAAAAACATGTCAGATCTTGCTAAGTACTTTATCACTGCACCAAAAGTCATGAAGCTGTATTAGCTCTACCTGTATCCAGGTGTCGCACAGCCTGCAAGCATTCACGTATGGTCCTGCAGATTTACCTTAAGAAGCATATTTAATATCTATGCCTTAAAGTTATGAATATCTTTTTGTCCCTAATTACTTTTTCCCTGAATGCAATGGTATTGTATTCCAGTGAAATTCTTGGTCTTTGAGAGTTTGTCTTTCAGACATTATGAGGTAAGAGGAACCTACCAGAGGCAGAACCTACTCAGTATTACAGATATGGAAACAAAAGAGAACTTAGGATTTATTTCTCCAGCTCCATAACTCCAGATGTTGTTGGGTTTGGACATCAGGTTCTTCCCAATTATAGATTTCTTAAAGTTCTGGTTACATAGAATGATCAATACTTGTGTTTACATTGTTTGCTTTGTAAAATTAATATTTCAGTGTTGATACTTCCAACATCAGCAACAGATGTAAGCAGCTTCTAGTACAATATTAGAAATAACTTATAGATTTTTCTCACTTCTCCCTTGTTGATACTTTCAAGCATCTTGTCTGCTTCCTCTAATTATGACTTAAATTTTTATTGTTAACACTATGTTTTAGCTACCGTTTTATCTGTATTTCAGTGTTTTCCAGTTTATTAACAGTCATCTATCATATCTTATCAAACACAGGATGTGGTTTTTGGTTGTGGCACTAAGAAACCCTTTAAAGTTTTAGAGAAACTGTTAATTTTAGAGGATGGGAAATATTTTCTTTAGATAACAAAAAAATTAATAAATAGGTAGGCAAAACTTGATGTGTTTCCTACCACCAAACATTTATATAAGTGATTATCTGCTGAAGAGTCTTATTCAATTTTCAGAATGTCAAAATTCCACCTAAGATCACAAGCTTAATGAATGTTTCCTCTTGGCAGGCCCTAAGTATCTTCTGAACTGCCTTATTTAAACTCTTTGTATCACTTTTTAAGTGTGTCTTTTTCTCTCTGACTAGAAACAGGAATATGCATAAAATCAAGCCAACTGAATATACTTTCCAAACCACAGATTTGGAAAAAAAAAATTTACATTACATCTAGATGCATCATATTTCAAGAAAGAAATGTTAAACATTGGTTAACCCTCTAGAACAACAAGAAAAGGCAGCAGGCCTGAACGTTATCCCTAGTTTCATGTGTACTTTAGTCCTTGTTTTGAGCACATGAGAGCATAGGCAATACATTTCAGGAATAAAATGGATAATGGCTTTAGAAATAGTCAGAATTGTGAAGTCTGGATGCAAAGTGAGATCTGAATGTGGGCTATTATCAAAACAAAGTAATGGGTAAAATGTTAAGACTCTCATTTTTCTTCTCTTCCAATTTATGTCTCTGATTAAATTCCTACACTCTTGTTTGCCTCCCATCATTCCTTACTACCTTATTTTAGGTTTTAAGTTTTTTTTTTTTTTTTTTTTTTCCCCCAGAGAATTATTAGGTCACTTGAGACTGCTTGGGTTAAAAAAAAAAATCCCTCTGTTTTTTGAAATTTCTGATTACTCTGGGCTTTCCCCACTATGGAAAAAAAGATTGGACTGTAGAAAGCATGCAGGAAGGGAGCTGACACTTATTTTGGATGCTAGAAAGAAATAAAGGATCTTCTATCACTTTTAAGTTGTATGGTTTTTAGCAGTGGATATTTTTCTAAACTGAAACCTAAATTCTCTTGTGGCTGATTCATCCCCTGCTCATTTTCCAATTCCACTTTTTGAACTTACAATCTGTCTTGCAGGGATTGATAACTTATCTGCAAGGTTGGGTACTTTCATAGCAGAATAGCGGCTACTTAATGACATTATTTTCTCCTGTTTTCCTTATGTCATGTTGACCGATAAAACATAATGGCAAATGGCCATGTAACAGATTGTGTTGGACACTTGAAATCCTGGCAAGGTTACTGCTGTTGAATTTTCATTCATCATCAGTTCATGTGGTCTAATAATTTTAATTTGATTCCTTTAATTGAAGTATTTTCTACCAGCCAATTTACTAAATCAGGCATAAATATTTTTTCTTTCTTCTAGCATTGTATTTGCACATCCACATAGAATGTACTGTTCAAATATGACTCTGTGGTAAGCAGAACAAACCAAAGCCTGAATTTTAGGGTCGCAATGGACCACTTATTTAGGAAATTTTATATGACTACCACCTATATTCACACAGCTTTTACTGCAAAATAAGAACCTATCATTCAAATTGCTCCAGACTTATTTTTCTGCCAATGGAAATTTTGTCATGAGAAACAGTTCTACACTCTAAGGTGGTATGAACATGTGTATTCCCTGAAAAGCTTACTTTTGAAATGTCGCTGCTTTAAAAAGTTAAAATTCTTGCTTTCAGACTTAACTTTCAATATTAGAAAGAGAAAATAAAAAGTTTCTGTTCAATAATGTGATTATAGAAAATCTATCTTTTCTTAGATCATTTTAACATGCAAAAAAAAAAAAGAGAAGAGGCTGAAATTCATACTACTCTCGTTATTTATTACACTGAGGATGTTCGCAGTATATATACTTTCAGCATTTTTTTCATCTTTACTTCTGTTTTTTGCATCATTCTTTAGTGCTTGGTTTACTTTAGATGTGGATAATTCTGCAGTAATCTACTTTGAATTTCTTCTCTGCTTGAAAAAATAACCTTCTGTTCCCCTTGAAGAGGTTTTTTCCTTCCCTTCAAATTTGAGATCCTGGGATTTTTAGTCTAATTTATTTCATATATGCAACATGTCTTTCTACTCAGAATGAAATGATTATTTTTCCTTTCTTAAGCTGCTAGACTTCTGGGGTCATTTCTGTTCAAATTACTTCAGTAATGGTGAATCCAGTGGGGCGAGGTGGTTCAGATTACATGTTTTTGTCTTGTGAAACCTAAGACCTTTTCAACTTGTAGTTGTTCCCCAATCCCTTTTATACAAGGCATGCTAAATATTTTTCATTTGGAGAAAAGAAAAGCAGAAAATGAAATCAGTTTTACCACACACACAGCTGCTTAGCTCCTGTAAAGTCAATTGCCTGCAAATACTGCCTTGTTAATGTTCCTGTTTTGGTATTTTAATGTATCAGGTCTGGAACATTAAGTCTATTATCTTAAAAATTTCCATTTTTACTATTTTACCATTTCTCTCGTTTTTTACCATTATTCTCCCATGATAAAATAATTTTGTTTTTAAAGTACACTTCTGGTAGCAGTGCAGAAAAATCAGCCATCCAAACTTGGTTTTCTGAGAATATCCAAACACTGCTCCACTGGGCAGTGCAGTTTTTCCATAGCCCATCTAACGTCCTTTGTCCCCCAGTGAATGGTGGCTTTAGAGTTGGGAAGAAGTCCTGTGGAGAAACAACTGAAGTCGCTCATGCTAGTTACGAAATTAAAGAAAAAAGGAAAGTCTTAGTCCAGTAGTTCACAATTGGGAATGTCAGTCTCAAGTGGAATTGTAGCCAGATGGCTACATTTGCTGAGAGGGGATAGTGAGTGTGAAAACATAACCAGAAGAAGGTAAAGAGAGAAAAGTTCTGTTTTGCAACTAAGTCAGCTCCATTACCATTTCACTCCATCAGAAAGAGTGGAGAGGAACAACGACAAGAAGAAAGCTGGCAATCAGGATTCATGCTTCAATAGACCAATGCTGTACAAAAGGAAAGAAAAAAGACAAAAATGTGATCGTTAGGTAACTCCTAAGTATTCAGGTCTCTGTACTGCCTGGCTGGAAACAACAATATAAAACTCTTGACGAATATCTTGGCTCCTTCTGCAGGAGTTCTGTACACTTTAGTGACCAACTGTCATCTCAGCTGGCTATATCTAAAGAAAGTGTATTCAGAATATTTTCTGTACTGTGGGTGTATAGCAAGCATTGGAAAAAGGGATGTTGAAGGTCCCGCTATGACAACTTTAGAGTTTAGCTTATAGTAGATCTTTGAGTACCCTGTTAGGTATGAAACTCAACTGGTGTAAAGTGTTTTTATACACAATTGTCAAAAGAAATAATGTTGATAAACATTAGTTATATGATCATCACTGATGCTCACCTTGTGAAGAGGTAGTAATATCTTATGTTATCATACTTAGTACTGAGACACAAGAAACTACCTGTAGTGGATTTCTGTGGCTGGGTTTTGTTAGTGGGGGGCTACAGGAGTGGCTTCTGTTAGAAGCTGCTAGAAGCTTCCCCTGTCCTGTGGAGCCAATGCCAGCCGGTTCCAAGACAGATTTCCTGCTGCTGGCCAAGGCCGAGCCAATTAGAAGTAATAGTAATGCCTCTGGGATAACATATTTAAGAACAAAAGATTGTTGCACAAAAGAAATTGCAGACAGGGAAGAGCCGAGTGAGAACATGGGAATAACAATATAGAAACCAAGGTCAGTGCAGAGGGAGGGGGAGGACGTGCTCCAGGTGCTGGAACTGTGGCCCCTGCAGCCTGTGGTGCAGACCATGGTGGAGCAGCTGTGCCCCTGCAGCCCATGGAGGACAATCAGGGTGCAGAGACCCACCTGCAGCCCATGGAGGAGCCCACGCTGGAGCAGGTGGATGCATGAAAGAAGCTGTGACCCACGGAAGAACTGCTGCCCGAGGGATGGATTCATGCTGGAGGGGTCCATCAAGGACTGTCTTCCTTGGGAGGGACCCCATGGGAGCGGGTGAAGGACTCCTCTCCCTGAGCAGCAGCAGAAACAACAACTGACTGTAACCCCCATTCCCCATCCCCCTGCACCACTGGGGGGGAGTAGGGAGAACATGGAAGGAAGGGGGGATGGAGGAAAGTTGTTTTTAAGACTGTTTTATTTCGCACTCTTTGGCTCTTATCCTGTTAGTAACAAATATAAATATTATCCTCACTTTGAGTCTTGTTTTGGCAGTGAGGGTAATCAGTCATTGACCTCTCCCAGTTCTTATCTCTACTCATGAATTCTTAGCTGGTTTTTTTTCCCTTCTCCTCTGTCCAGTTGCAGAGGGGAGAGTGAGAGAGCGGCTTTAGTGGGTACCTGGTATCTGGCCAGGGTCAACAGACTACACTACCTGGACAGTGTTCCTGCAAAATAAAAGTGAATAGAAATTAAGTACCTAGATACAGAATCAAGTTACAGGGCATCTTGGAGTTTCAAAAGGATCTCCAGGAAAGAAAAAGTACTTTTGAGTAATCTGAACCTTTCCAGTTTAGAAGGCAATTCTCTCAGCTTGGACTTTCTGAAGGAAGAAAAGAATGAGCCTGGTCTTCCTTCCTTTCTTTCCGGTTCCTTTGGTCTATAGGGAAGACTGGATTAATCTCACTGCATTTACTCCTGTTGAGGCAGGAGTAAATCCTGGTGCCTGTAGCCCTATGCTTCATGAATCCCACAAATTCTTCATTAGGACAGATTCAAAGTGTCTAGTCATCTGAATAAAACTAGTGATCTTAAGTGTATTCAGAACAGTAAAGAGTATTTCACCTTGCACGTTTTAAATACAGTTTGAGACATCAGTCATAATGCAGTTAAACATGTTGTGGAGTACAAAGTTGAATTGCTTGAATGAACATCATCTTGACTCACAGTTTATGGAAGCAAATTGCTGTGGTTGCTATCAACCCCAGAAAGGCCACTGAGCAAAACAGAAGCTTTCATTTACTCTTTTGCCTCAAAGACAGTCCCCTAAAGATAAGACACATTTTTGAACAACAGAGTCAAGTTTGAATTGCCTCTGCTACGGCTGATGACGGAGTTATAGATTTAGTTCCGTCTGTTTGCCTGCTTTGTTTCATCAGCAATAAATATGTTTAAAAGGAAAAGGTGGAAAAGGAGGTAACTGCAATTCTAATTTGTATCATGAATGAATAAACTTCAAAATATTTCTATTCCTTTTCTGTCTTTGTATCCCATTTGTTGATCCTGTATGGCAAGAAGCACATTTTAAAAAAATCCAAAACATCTCTTGCTGTATTAAAAAAGAGAGTTGCACCCCTATATATTAATCAAACAAATGTGTTTTTCCTATATATCATGGGACAAAAAGGGAATTATGATTTAAAACTCTTGCTAGCATAATACATCAAAAGATACAGCACTCTACTTAGGGGCTTTTATCAAACAATGCATTCCTCACATAATAGTTCTTCTCGATAAGTAATAGTCTTATGACTGGTCTGTACTTTCACATGACTGTAGTTGTTCATCATTCAATATAGCATCACATTTTTAACTTGATTTTTAACTTGTTTAATAAATAAAACAAGAAGGAGAAGAATAGCCAATCAAAGTGGAGGTTTTTAAGCATAGAACTAATAAGGGATATTTTTTGTGATACATATACCTCTTGCTTTTGAGATAGAGAAATATTTAATCTCTCCTTTAAAAAATACAAGTGTGGACGTAATCAACAAAGATGAATTTTGTGCCTTCAAAAGACTGTGTTTCATTTGAGACTGGAATTCAAATAATATTTGCAGTATGTAGTAGTGTATGCTGAAAAGTTCTAAATAGCATCTGAGAGGGCAAAGCAGTTCTTTAAGGAGGAGGAATTTAAGAAAGAAAAAGGGGTTTTATTCTTTTCTTCTTGCAGCTCAGGTATCTTTCAAATATTTCACAAATTAAAAATTGTCAAGTGCTTGTTGAAAAGTCTCCAAAGTACTCCCTAAAAGAACCTAAATATGAGATGATCATCAGAAAAATTAAATTAGATATGAAATTTCAGCATCTGACTCAGGTTACATTCTAGGACAGAAACTGTTTCAAACAATGAAAGCCTAGCAAATAAACAAATTAAAAAAGTACTCTATAAACATTTATTCAAAATCATCTTATAGAAGCAGTAATACACAAACTAATTTGGGACATTTGCATGATTTCACAGAACGCTCCCCAAAATGTTTGTGCATGTCTCTAAAGAGCATTTGATCCATATTCATTGTGGTTCTGTGCAGTGGTGCATCACACATATCAAGTGATTTTTGTATCAGATGATATTGCCAGAATGCTCTTTAACTGATAATATTTTGCAAAATGAGCTATTATTAAATCACAGTGTATCTCCATACATCCTTATTTGCTGGATTAAGGAATACTTGTTCTTATACAACAGATTTTCAGAAGTTATCTATCTTCACTTTTGTGCCAGGTTTTCAAGGAGGACCTTAGCAGCTACCTAGGTTCTGAAGTGAGCGTTTAGAGCTTTTCAGGGGCTCTGATTTTTCACAATCCAGCTTGAAGTCTCACAGTGGGAATATCTTAAAATTCTGGTCTTGTTTATAAAAGTTGTGATATTTTGAAAATTTGTCCCCATTGTGGCATGACTTGATTAATGACACGTAGAGGTTTAACAATGGAATGGTGATACAACCACAGGCAGACTTAAATATCCCTGCAACTTGACAAATCTGAGTAATTCCTTCGGGTGGAACATATCTGTAACTTCAACATGATTAGTAAATCAGAAGGATTACTCTTAGAGACAAACTGTGTAAAAGATGAGGTGCTCTACTGCATGGCAAGTGTGCTGGATGGAGCAAGGAGTTCCAATGCAAGACATTTGCTATAAGAATATTTACCAGTTCTTATCCTGAGTGATTCTGAGTGTTTGCAATGCATATAAGTAAATGGTTTTTAAAAGTCCATTTTATTTAAAAGCATGGGTCACAACTTAAGCTTATAGTTCTTTACCGACTTTACTATTTTACACCGAGTGTTAGTTTTCACCTCCTGCGTCTACATATATTTCAGTGTTTTGCTCAATATGTGTGTGATATCCTGTGGAGAGTTGGGCTCAACACACAAAATCTTACCAAAGAAGTTTTATTTTTCTACAGAGGGTTGAAATACCTTCTTTTCCCTTCTGTGATTTATAGAATATAATTTTTGATTTTTCTGCCAAATTTCTAGCAACAGTTGTGCGAATTTAATTTGTTTAGCACTGGTGAATCATCCCACTGAAAATATACTTTTGCCTATTCCTCCGTGTACAGTCTTGTAGGAATACAGTAAAAATACAATAATTCTTGTAAGAATTCCTTGGTGAACAGTCTTGTACACCAGTATTGTAAGAATATGTGAAATAACATCTATAAATCTGCTATCAGCTTGATTAGAATCTGCAAACATTGATAGAAAACAAAAGGTTTGCATCTTATTTGCTAAATATGGAGAGACTAATGCCTTTACCTTATTCATTGTGAGCAATTAATGAGAGTTCATATCCTTTCCATAATTTTTAAAAAGACATCCTCCTGTAATAAAAATCATACCAATTACTGGTCAGCTTCCCAAAATCCTCAGAACTGCATGGCCTCTTTCAAGCTGTTTGCAAAGCATGGGTGCTGGATTGCATCCTTCTGTTAGCTGTCAGTTTAATCCTGATGCAGTCAGTTAAATTTCACAGCACTGTAAAGTGGAACATGGCTGTATGTTTAGGATAAGACTTTCCAAACTGAAAGGTCAAATAAAAAACTCAAACTAATAATCAAATAAAAGTTAAAGTTTGTAATAATATGTGTATGCATTGTATGGATTTTAAATGTTTCAAGGTGCAAATTCTATTTACTGCTAATAGATGCATCTAGAGATGATCTAGGTTGCATTACTGAATTTGGCTACACAGTTTGTTGTCCTGACTTTCATGGAAAGTGACCACATTGCAGTTTCTTGTAGTCAAATTTCTTGACTTTGATAGACAGATAATGAAAATAGGTTTGAATACACTCTTTTTGTTTGGGCAAAGATCTCTCTGAAATTGGTGAGGGACTGTCAGATATAACTGTGCTCACTGCCTATCTGAGAGTTGGGCTGTAATTAATATTTACAGAACCCTTGTAAATCAGTGATCAAAGTAATTCAAATCACTATCGTTTGTGTTCAAGGTAGGAACATGTTTGCACATCTCTCTAACCTTGTCAAGGTTATAGTACGGTCACAATGGGCTGGGATTGTAGGCAAAAGAAAATTCCTTTTGGTAGAAAATATAGCGTGCGTTAATCTTGCCTTTACTTCGCACCTTCACTCATGCTTGAACTGTTATCATCTCAAAGATAAAAATGCAGTTCCTTGTCTAGTAGGCACAGTTTCACTGAGGTTTATTCTTAATGATAAGGTGGACAATTTAGAAAAGTGGGAGTAAAAATCCTTGCTGTTGCCTAGGTTACAGCTGCTGACACACTCAAATTGCTGGGGAAAAAACACAGGGAGGCTGCAGAAACTCCTGCTCTGAAGGAAAGTGCAATTTGCATCATGGCAGAGGAGAACACAGTAGCAATAAGCACATGGAATACATGAAAACACAAAGATCTTTATTAACCACGCTTTTTAACAACAGAATTATATTCAACTTGGCTGCATTCCCAGCAAAATACATCAGTGGTTTCTGGGTAGACAGGTATTATAAATTAGCCTTGTGTTGGATGGACTAATATAGGTACTGTTATTTCGCTTAATGTAGGAACTTGTTATTGAAATTGGAGATCTCAGTCTATACACCAAAGTCCCATGAAAATCTTGGTAAATCATTTACTTCATAATTTCTTTTCAGGATTTTATTATATTTTTTTTCTGACACTGAAGAAAAAGTAGACTGAATTATGGAGGAAGCTGCATAAAATAATTAAGTCTTGTTATTTCCTTACCTGTGTTATTTTTTCAGGTGATTGGACACTGATAAATCTGATGGACTGAGGTGAATAATAATGTACATGTATTATAAGATTTCCAAATTATTTTTTTTTGCTTTTGTATAAAATGCCCAGCTAGAATCTTAATTAAATAAACAACAAAACAGGAATATCATGTACTATCACAAGTAATAAGTATGTTAGAATTTGTACATGTCCACTCAGTCAGGCTTTGAAATCAATTGAAAGCAATAAAAATAGAGAACCATATTAAAGAATTTAAAAGTGATCAAGATCTTATGCATCACTTTTCTGACTCTGTTTCAATATCATGCACAGTACAATCAAAGGCTCTTTTTTACCCTCAGTTAAACTAGAGGCCTTCTATAAATATCGCATGGAGCTGACTTATATTTCCTCACAGAAATTACTGAGTCCATATTTTATTTCAATTTACTTCTGTTATGTGAGTAGCTTTGGAGGAAGATGCCCTGTTCACAACTGTGTAAATGTGGTTTACTGTCTTGGAACTGAAGCTGCAGAGCTGAGTCAGGAATGTTGTCTTCCTGAATGCTTAATCCTGGTGTAATCACTTGTAAGATGAGAAAAAATCTACCAACAATAAAGTTTAGTTAGTTCTAGTGTAGCTTTTTTTTGATTAAAAAAAAAAAGCCCACAGTTCTTCTTGAAAAGATGCTGCACCTTGTAGCTGTTGTATGTCATTGATCAGCATCTTGTGGTGAACTGCACCAGAAGTAGATTGACCTATTGTCAGGACATCAATACCAGCCTCTGAGGCAGCCTAACTTCAAATCCTTTAAGAAGGCAACACGATTTTATTACTTATTGTAAATTTTGTTTTTTTCTTCTTGTATTCTCTGTCTAAAAGTTTTAATTTTGTAAAAATGAAAAAAGTAATTCATTATAATATGAATACGACTATTTAAATATTTTTTGAGATTGGAAGTTTACTGAGTAATATATATTTTATGAAAAGTAGAAAATTTAGAGGTCATCCTGACTGAGAACTAATTATTACTCCAAATAAAATGGAAGACATTCTCTTCTACATCACTAAATTCATCTTGACAGCCTTATACATCTGGAAGTGAATACACCTTTTACTGTCTTCCTGAATCTCTTGCATTGGGCCGCCTGACCACCAACCAGCCCTGAATGTTCTTGATGAGCCTCTCTTGGGTCTTCCTTCTGAGCTCCCTGTGGACCAGGAGCTCATTTCAGCCCAGCCTGGGACCATCAGTCCCTGACCCAGGACTGCTGTAGGTGGACATGGGGCCAGATCGTAGTTGTTGTCCTGGTCCTCTCCCCTGCTGTCTTATGAACTTGATTTCCTGGATGGACTGAGAACACCCTGTAGGCAGCTTTGTCTCCAGCCCAGTTTCCAGTCCTCTTTCTCAGATGGACCTTGAACCTGTGTTCCAGCCCTGACTCCATCTTTATTCTCTGAAAACTGGAGACTGTTGTGGGAAACATTCCTCTCATATTTTTCTCCACAGTGTTTGCAGCTTTGGGTGTAGCTGCTGGAACCACTATCAGACATAAAAGAATGAAATACAGTCAATTTGGAAACGTTGATTTTGTCTCTACAGTGTGCATTCAAATTTGTATTATCTAATATAAAGGTGATGTGTCTCCAGCTGAGTCATTGCTAAGATAATTTATATGAACAACACTCTACATACTTTACCCAATTTTGGTTATTAAATTCTAAGTAAAGAACATGAATAGAGAAGGAAAAATAAATATTCTCTGAATATACTGTTGCTGGGGGATTTGAGACCTGCTATTTGTATGAGCAAGGCTATGGTGTATGATTCAACAAGTTACTATACTAAATGAAGATTTCCTTTTCATGTGTTACATTTTGTCAAAAGAAGCAGCAACTGCTATCATTGGTACTAGGTATGTCAGAGATGCAAGGTCAACGTTTTCTCTGCTTGAGATTTTGATCACACAGTTACAGAGAGCATCACCAGGATTTTCATTTGAGATGGTATAAGCAGGGAAAATCTCACATGTTACAAAATTTAGACATCACTAGGATGCCCCCAAATCACTGCTAGACTATGAATTACAAGATATTTCATTTACTAAAACAAGTTTTTATACCAAACAGCATAAAAGTGAAGAGCAGGTAATATAGGATGAGGTATTCAATTTGAAGCCAAGAACTAAACTTTTTGTTATGTTCAGTAACAGACATATCTCATGTTAGATTTCCCCCAGTGTTAGAAGGGACAAAACTGAATAAAATCTCCACAGAGCAGACATAATCCACCCCTAAAATCTTTATGAGTCATAAATTCAGAAAGCGCCTACTAAAGGACCTAATTCTTTTACATGTGCGTATCTCCATAAGGCTTTACATTTCTAGCTTTTTTCAATGAACTGCTCATGGACACAACATCAAGAAAATTAGTAAAAACTGGAGTTACTTTTTCACCTGCCTGTCAAGTTAAGAAGTCTGTGAAGCTGAATTTGAGAGTACATAAATTTTGACAAAAATAACTTATACCTTTTTCTTTTCCTCCCTCCCCCCGCCCTGGATTTTTACAAATTGATTTTTTTCTAAGATTTTGAAATGAGAAAGGGAAAAAAAACCTTAGCTAGCAGGATGTTGAGGTTTTGCAGTTCTATTTTTTATTTTTAACTGAATTGTAATTGATCGGTAAAAGTGCAATAGAAATAGAAGTCTACTCAATAGAAAAAGTACAGGAAGATATCAGTAAGGAAAAAAACATCAAAGTAGGGGGTTTGCCAGTGTGTTTCTACAGTGATCTTGGTATGCTCAACATGTAATTCATTCTCTGGTTTCTTTACCAAGGCTATCAACAATGGGGGCAGTTAGAACTAATTGTATTGGTGAGTTTAATTGTCTGGATGACTGTATGTAGTACAAGGAATGATGTGCTTAATGACCCTTGGTTGCTAGTGACCTAATGTTTTTTTATCACTCACAGCTCTTATTTTTATCTGCCTACACTTTTTTGGGTGAGGTGAGCCCATTGAAACAATTTTGTCTTTCTCTGACACAATCTGCCAAAATCTTCAGCAACTAATTTTTCTCCCATGTATGATTTTAGAATGAGAACACATCATCTGGAAAAAAACATCCCACTTTGTTATTCTTGCAAGAAACAATCCCTTGGGTCTATTAGGAAGGTTCTGATATGGTTTAATAGAAGTATATTTTAATATACTTTATATATAATAATTTTAATAATTTTTATATTATAATACTTTAATAGAAGTGTATTTTACTGTATTTTACAATAGACTTATAGAAACAATAGTCTGAAGATGTGATTCAAATAGTTCTTCTTCCGGATCAGACTACAGCTCCAGGGTAATGATCTCTGACTGCCACAGAAATATGCAAGGCCTTAAGTGAAGACATTTCAAATCAAAAGATACCGATGTGCAAATGTTTTAGTTTAAGGATTTTCTTCTCTGCTGTGTACCATAAAGGTTTGTGTGATGAAAGCTAGTGTAGAGGAGGGAACAGTGTCTTTATACACTACTAATTGTTCTAGCAGTCTCTTTGGGTGAGAAAGAAAATAAATGGGTATCTTTCCTCCTTCATTTTCACTATGCTACTCCATTATTATCATACACAATTGCTACAACTTTCATTAGTAGAGAAGGAAAATCAGATATTAGGACAACACAGGTGCTCTAAACAGCTGTAGCAAAGAAACTTGTGTATAATAAAGCGGACGATGTACTTGACTATTGTGATAATACTGGTCAAACCCAAGCGATGTAAGAGAAAATCTTTAGAGATTCAATGCAAAAGGGATGATACCTAAATCTCAGTGATGACACCTGGATTCTCAGCAGTCATTGAGAGATGATATAAAACAAATGAGCAGACATGGTGGTCAAAGGTAAAAGGAATGGACAAATAAAAATTTTAATGTGACCAAAGTCACAGCTAGCTAAATCATAGAATCATAGAAAAGCTTGGGCTGGAAGGGACCATAAAGATCATCTGAAGATCATGGACAGTGATGCCACCCACTTGATCAGGTTGCTCAGGGCCCCATCCAACCTGGCCTTAAACACCTCCATGGATGGTACATCCACAATTTCTCTGGTCAGCCTGTTTGAATGCCTCACCATCCTAACAGTAAAGAATTTCTTCCTAACACCTAATCTAAATCTCTTTTAGTTTAAAATCATTCCTCTTTGTCCAGTCACTATCTGCTCATGTAAAAAATCACTCTCCTTCCTCTTTTATAAGCCCCATTCAAACGTTGAAAGGTCACAATAAGGTCTCCCCAGAGTCTTCTCTTTTCCAGGCTGAACAATCCTAACTATCTCAGCCTGTCTTTGTAGGAGAGGTGATCCGTCCCTCTAATCTTTGTGGCTCTCCTCTGGACTCACTCTATCAGGTCTATGTCTTTCTTTTGCTGAGGATTTCAGCTAGGGATGCAGTACTGCAGGTGGGGTCTCACAAGGGCATACATTCCAAATGATTTAGAATTAGTTGGATCATTTAAATACATATTTAAGTTATATATATATAATATATATATAAATACACATGTAGCATTTTTTCCTTCTGTAAATAGCCATAAGTAGATCAAAAAGTCTTCGGTTGCATCTATGCCATAATTGTACCCATGTATCCATTAAAAATCTTATCTTTATGTTTTGTAACTGGGAATTATATTACTTTCTTTCACTTGTCACAAATGTGACACAAAGCAGTTTCTGCTCTGTGACCGAAAGAATATACAAATACTGCTTGGAAAAAACTTACATCTATTGTTTGCTGTGAGCAATAAGAGATACTCTATTCAATTATTTTTTTCTGGAAAGAAAATTTCAAAATGTACAAGACTTATACAGCTACAATAAACAGACACTTAAATATTTGATTTTATTATTTTTCATTCCTCACCTAACTTTAGTTACACAATCTAGCCTTTTGTGAATGAATGAGCTTCTAGAACAAGATGAATATGTATGTACGTAAATGCATTATTGAGGGGTATATTCACCTTTTAATATAAATAATAGGCCAAATTTTAAAGGAGGTGTAGAACTGGGTATCAGTCTTTCAGTTTTGCTGCCTTAAGGTATATACAGAGATGCAGATAAATACAAATGAACAGAATTTGTAGTGCTGTAGTGGTGTAGTGCAGACACAAAGAGCATTCAGGCTTGTGTCACACAAAGTGATGTTGAAGGTGGTAGGGCAGTGGAAGCTGACCCTAGGGCTGACTCCACAGGAAGTCCAACTTTTCTGCCAAGATCTTATTATCTCCATAAGGCTCATTAGCTTAGAAATGACACTGGATAAAAGCAGGTAAAATCCATTTAGATCTGAGCTAATACATCTTTGGGTTGAACTGAATGGTCTGGGAACTCAGTCTCAGACTCCTGGTCAGGAGTCTCTCACTCCTGGTCAGTGTCTCAGGAAGCTCCCCTTCAAGACCCTTTGCCTCAAAAAAGATGTTTGGGAGAAAGTAGACCTAGAAGACTGCTTGCATTCTGGAAAAAAGTCTTCTGTTTGGTTTAGTACCTTGCTTTGAACCTAATAAAGCTTCAGGATCACTGCAGGCATACAAAATTGATCAGACCTGAGGCAGGATTTAGGTTCAAAGTTGTAATGATAAGTCAATGTGTTTTCAATATGTGAAGTTTACCTTTTAATTTTTGATTCCATCTAGTTTCTTTTTTTTATCAGTTCTTCCATAGACAAAATTCTTTTTAGTTTGAAGAAGAGAATTTTCTGATGAAGATGCCATAAGCAGGTCCATCCAGCAGGCTGCTGTCTCTGTTTAAATTCTAATCAATATGTATGGTGAGATACGTGGTTATTTGCAAGCAAGCCAGCTCTGTATGTCTAGGCTGCTATGAAACCTTACAGAAAATTAAACAGAAACTGGGCTCTGAGCCCAGGAAAACCAAACCACCATTGCCAAAAAACAATATACTGAAACATTATGCACCTGACATAATACCAATTACTCTCATAAGATTTTTGTTTGCAAAAATCCTTTCTTAGTAATTTTATTTTTTAAAGCCTCTTCAGCCTGAGGGATGATATATGCTTGTAAAAAAGCATTTAAGTCTCTACTGTAAGATGGCCTGTGCTGTTTCAGTGCTCAGGCCTGTGAACCCAATGCATTATCTTTTGCTGATGAAACATACCTAAAACCACGTCTCTGTCCTTGAAAATAAATCCAATAATATAGTCTCTCAGAAGAAAATGAATATATAGCTCTGCCCCTTCTCCCAAAGAGAGGATTCAAAATATATGTTATCTTTTTATGAGGCGCAAATGATTCCTTAGTTCAATAGTGGGTAAGGCCAGCTGCAGGCACTGCTGAGGTTGTATAGGAAAGATCATGTTATGACTTCTGTTCAATTAATAATAATGCTCCTTTTGCATGGCTTCTTTGAGGCCTTTGATCACAAAAATATGAGGCCTGTGGTTATCTTTATTCGTTTTCTTTTATTTCTCTCTTGTTTACAAATGACTGACTCACCACTGTGTGATCCTAAAGGGTGCACAATCCAACAATGGAGTGAATCAGCCAAAACAGTCATGTCCTGCTTTAAATGAGCAGACTGTGCATGTTCAGAAACACCTCAGCTTCCAAAAGCAAAATGCTTACATTGTTGAATGTTAGAGCCACAGGGAAAGAGTTTGCCTCATGATTAAAAGCTGATGCTGCATACTTCAGTAAGTATTTTGATATTTGTATCCTGTGCTTTCTGCAAACTATTGAGAAGTCTTGTAGGGAGCAAGTATTTTCAGTATATTTGAATATAGTCTGTCACAGTATGAAATCAGAATAAACGAAAATACTGAGTCATGGTGTGGCAGTGGAGGATGCTGTACTCAGAACAATCTTGTTTAAACAGTGTAGGTGGTAGACAGGCTTGCAGGCCATGTTTGACATGATTTGGTTCCACAGAAAAAATATGTAGTTTTATTTGCGACAATGCCATTCCACTCGTTTCATCTTATTTGTATCTCATGCAAGATTTTGAAATCTCTGCACAGTCAAAACACAATGGTGAATGTGTGAACCTGAAATGTCTTAGTCTGATCTGAGCAGAACATTTCAGTTTTAGTTATATATTCTCCTTTCTTTCTGTTTGATTGTAACATTTGCAAGAATTTCACTTTTAAGTTAAAAAGTTTTTCAGTGGCATAGAATGGATAGATAAATTATGGATCAGTTGATCACTGGTTTATTGGTATCTCATGATAATAGTAGCTGTAACAGGATATTTGTAGCATTCAAACTTTATATTAAATTCGATAGAACAGAGGCACAACACTAAAGGAACAGCATGGACCTAACTTCCCACATCTTGCACCTTGTTGATTAACATAAGAATGTTAAAAAAACACAGACTACTGTAAAATGCTTCTTAGAATATGATAAAAGTGATCCCACTTTAAAGAACTGCACAAATGGGCCCCGCTTAAAAATACTAGGTTTGAAATCCTTGCAGCTTCTTGAAATAATGTTATGTCTAAGAAAATAAGCATGCATTTAATAGAGAGTGGTCATACAGGCTGAAGAAATAAAAATTGCATCCTTTAGAGCAAGAAGAGGAAACTCCTCTGCTGCTTATGTATACTACTTCAAAGTCCATATTCACACTGGTAAATTGGTCCTTTTGTATACAACGTTTTATGAAAAGGGTGGGAGCATGACGTGTGAAAATGAATTCCTGAACATTTCTGATATGATTTTATAGAGGTTATTGAGTTAAACGAACACCATAATTCCTTAGGAAAATGAACTATCTCCAACTAAATCCACTGACCAATGCAGAAATTATCATTCATCTTTGTATCTTGATATTTTAGACACTTTACCTGTTTTGTTTTTTTCTCTGATTCTTCTTCTTCTATAAATAAAGGAACGAATGACAGTTATTCAGGGAGCAGAAAAATGCATAAAAATAGGGGGTTTTACAGTGTTATCTACACCAAATCAACTTAATGAAGCTACAGAACACTTATCTAGTGACTTCTAAATTTCTGCTTTCACTCTGCTTCCCAGCACTTGGAGACTGTCATTGACCTTCATACATCTTTTCTTCATTTCAACCGAACTTTCTTTTTTTCTTTTTCCCTCTGTTTCTTTTCTTTTTAAAACCAGGAATATGAAGAATTGTTTTACTCAGTATTTTAGGAAAAGTGTAAAAATTCAATACAATGAATTGGTAAGGGTTCCTCCCATAAATATATTTTTTTAACTTTCATGAACATCCAGGGACCTTAGTTCAATCAGAACAACAAACACAAAAAATACCAGCCCCCATTATGAAGAACTCTTACAATCACAACTGATAGCAGACAGGTACTGAAGACAAACAGGGAAATAAAGGGCTCGTGGAAAAAGTTGTGAAACGATCTTTGCTAACACAATAACAGTCCTGATTGTTTGGAAAGAGGGAAACAAAAGCAGCAGTTCTCATTTGTCAGACATTGCTTTGTAAAGCCCTGACCAGGGCTTTTCTGGAGCATATCCAGTCTGGTTACACTGCCTGTAGGAGTCGTGCTGTTCCTGACTTGCCCACTGAAAAGCTGTTTCTAGCCCCTGTCCTGTGCTGTCCATCTCCCTTGCCAGGATGCCCTCACCTCTGGACTGAGCCACAGCCCTCAGCCTCTCCTAGTTCAGGCCTGCACCTAGAAGATTTGCTTGGACCTTGCCATGCCCACATGTTCCCCACTCCCTCCTGGGGCACAGGATGAGGTTGAAAGGCCATGTCGCCTTCACGTAGGTGCTATTTATCAAGTCATTTGCTTCAGCAGAATAATCTTGCATTATCTAATTGCAATCAAGCAACCAGTCAGTAATCGGCATTTCCAAATCTGTTTTATATTCTGTCAAGCAGAGACAACACTTTAGGATAAGCTGCAAGGTCTTTCTGTCAAGCTAGTAAAGGTTATCTGGGGACACACAGCAGACACTTGCCTAGCTTTTAGCCATCATTGAATTAGTTTGTGAGACCATAGTTGCTTATTTGGATATAATGGCAAGACTCGCTTTCAGCACCTTGGTTTACCAGGTAGCACAGTACAGCTGGACATATTAGGAGAGTAGCCAGGGTACCCAGACTCTAATGCCTCTAGAATTGTTGCACTGAGAATCCTCATAAAAGTTGTTTTTTGATTAAACTTGGTTTGATTATTTGCCAACTGCTCCCAGATATCTCCTTATTTTTATCACTTATTATTTCTGCTAGTTGCTCAGATACTAGTGTGGTGAGGTCTTCCTTTTCTAGTTACTAGTCACCATTTCTGACTAACCTGCTCAGAAAAGGATTTACTAGCAAATTTGATTCATTGTGCAGGCTCACATCACAAACAGTCATCCTAGAATCTGTAACAGTTCCTTTTTTTTTTAATCATAGAAGTGGGCACTCTAGTGTGTCTTTTTGGAAGTGTCTTTTACAGGGATCCTTTGTCGTCAGATGTAAAATCACTCCCATAGATTCTGCCTTGCGAATCTGTGTTTCTTGGTACTACATTACACATCATAGCCTAATAGATTTAAATTCTCAAACCCTTGTGGAATTTATGGAGTTTTTCTTGCAGAGTATGAATCAGGTTAGCTCTGCCTTAATGTATTTAACTTTATCATTTTTACAGCATTTTCTACAATGGTAGAAAAGTGAAAGTGGGTAAGTACAGCACTCTGGGGTCCCACCCCCCAAAAAAGACATCAATTCTCCTTGTTGTTTTATCCCAATGGCAACAGACATCAAAAGGAAGAGTAAGGGCAAATTGCAGTTAAGTAGCCTGGCTCACTCTCTGGCATGGTTTGCTGATCTGCCCATGCCCAAGGCTCTTCTCCTCTGTATAAACATTTCTTCCTCTAAATAAGTGTACTTACACTTTTGAGGTTTTGTTTGTTTCAGAGGTTTTGTTT